>NC_045999.1:5157401-5222401 GCF_010909765.2 Amblyraja radiata | reverse complement strand
CGGAAGGCACGACCAGCCCCGACGTGAGGTTTGATCGCCCAGCGCGGGGGAGTTGACATCCCCCACGATGCAGGAGCTGATCGCCTCCACGCGGAGGGCCCGAACTCCGCCGGCTACGGGAGTCTAGATCATCCCGTCAACGGGGGCTTGAGGCCCACGACCGAGGAAGAACTAAGGGAAGGGACTTGAACTTTATTTCGCCTTCCATCAATGTGGAGGAGTCACTGTGGTGGATGTTGATGTTAAAATGTGTTTTTTTGAGTGATCTGTTACTTATAATTGTATGACTGACCCGGCCAATGAAATTCCTCATATGTTGCAAAACATACTTGCCGAATAAAGTGTGATTCTGATTCTGATTCCGATTTTGATTCATTGTACTACGGTGACAATAGTCAACTACACTGAACTTTGGAGGTGAGGTGGAATCTGCAGCGCACAAAATAACTCACTCACCTCCACTTTGTTCTCGATGTAATCCCAAATCCCAAGGACGACTATCCGGAAAACGGTCTGATAGAAACCGGGAATGGGAGAGAGAGAGGGAGGAGGAGAGGAAGAAGGGGGAGGGGGAGAGAGAGGGGAGAGGGGCGAAAGGGGAGGGGGGGAGAGAGACGAAGAGATCAGACACAACAGAGACAATTAGACATTAACAAAATATTTTACTATCCACTTTAATGGATACTTTCGCAGCAAACACTCACCTCTGTGAAGAAGATGGAAAGGATGACAAGACTTATCCAGTGAATGACTCCGGCAAACTGGAACGCACTGGTAACTGGGCAGAGAGAGGGATGGGAAAGGAGGAGCAATCGTTAGGTGCTAGAGACCAAAGATCTTCGAGACAAGGGTCAGTGTTCTCCAGGAATGACAAGACGGAACGCAGAGAGTATTCACTCATTAACATTACACAATAGTGTCAGTGCAATGAGTAACGTTACTCACTGGGGTCTGCACTCGTACAGAGTAACATTACTCACCAGTGTTTGCACACGGAATGAGTAACATTATGCATTAACAATGGGGGCAGTACCCACAGTAATACGACCACTGGGGCCAGTAGTGAGTAACACTAAGACTGGACTAGTACTCCCACTGAGAGTAACATCACCACCGAATCCAGTACTAAGAGTAACACTACCACTGGGACCGGTACACAGAGTACTAAGAGTACTAATAGTAACACTACCACTGCGGCCAGAACTAAGAGTAACACTACGATGGTGCGGGTACTTGCAGAGTACCACGGGGCTAGTACTCAGAGTAACTCTACCACTGGGCCCAGTACTCACACCTTGATTAACACTATCCCGGGGTGGGAACTCCGAGTAACACCAACACTGAGCCAGTACTTGCAGAGTAACACTACCACGGGGCAGGTACTCAGAGTAACGCTGCCACAGGGCCCAGTACTCAGCGTAACACCACCACGGACGGCATGGGTACTTGCAGAGTAACACTACCACTGGGCTAGGTACTAGCACTGGGAGTAACAATACCACGGGCCGGGTACTTGCAGAGTAACACTACTGCTGGGCCCAATATCTGGGCCCAATATTCAGAGTAACACTACCACAAGCCCAGTACTCAGAGTAACGCTACCACGGGCCCAGTACTCGTAGTAACATTACCGCTGGGGACAGTACTCAGAGCAACACCACCACTTGACCTGGTACTTACAGAGTAACACTACGAAAGTGCGGGTACAGAGTAACACCACCATGGGCCCCAGTACTCAGAGTAACACTACCACGGCGCGGGTACTCAGAGTAACACTACCACGGGGCCCAGCAACATTACCATAGGGCCCAGTACTCAGAATAACACTACCACAAGCCAAGTATTCAGAGTGACGCCACCACGGGCCCAGTACTCATAGCAACATTACCGCTGGGGGCAGTACTCAGAGTAACACCACCACTTGGGCTGGTACTTGCGGGGTAACAGTGCCACAGTGCGGGTACAGAGTAACACTACCAAGGGGCCCCGGTACACAGAGTAACACTACCATGGGGCCTAGTACTCAGAGTAGCACTACCCCGGCGCGGGTACTCAGAGTAACACTACCAAGGAGCCCCGGCACTCAGAGTAACACTACCATGGGGCCTAGTACTCACAGTAACACTACTCCGGCACGGGTACTCAAAGAGTAACACTACCACGGGGCCAAGTACTCAGAGTAACACTACCATGGGGCCAGTACTCAGAGTAACACTACCATGGGGCCTAGTACTCAGAGTAACACTACCATGGGGCCTAGTACTCAGAGTAACACTACCATGGGGGCCAGTACTCAGAGTAACACTACCATGGGGCCTAGTACTCAGAGTAACACTACCATGGGGGCAAGTACTCAGAGTAACATTACCAAGGGTCCAGTACTCAGAGTAACACTACTCCGGCGCGGGTACTCAAAGAGTAACACTACCAAGGGTCCAGTACTCAGAGTAACACTACCCCGGCGTGGGTACTCAAAGAGTAATACTACCAAGGGTCCAGTACTCAGAGTAACACTACCCCGGGGCGGGTACTCACACTGGAGGAGCTTGGCGTCGATGAGCAGCTCGAGCATGAGGAGAATGACGACCAGAACGACGGAAGCCACCAGGAAGCAGTTGAGGCCGGCACTGAGCAGCACCACCTGCCACACGGCTGCCCGACCCCCACAGCACGGCCTCAGCCAGTTGGAGCTGCAGTGGGCACAGAGGATGGGCGTTAGCTGGTGGGTGTATGGAACAAGCTGCCAGAGGAGGTAGTTGAGGCTGGGACTGTCCCAATGTTATAGAAACAGTTAAATGGCCCTGTCCCACTTTCCTGAGTTACTCACGAACTCTCCTGAGATTCGAACTCGGAGAATTATGGTAATAGCCGCTCGTAGGTACTCGGGGCTATTTTTTTTATTCGTGGACATTTTTCAACATGTTGAAAAAACGTCCCGACTTACCAGATGCCCCGAGTTCCTACAGCTGGCATTACGGGCCGCTACGAAACATCTACGGGCTCTCTACCGACAATACCCGAGTTCGAATCAAGGGGGAAACTCGGGAGAGTTTGTGAGTAACTCGGGACAGGGGCGTAGGACAGGTTTGGGGGGATATGGACCAAGTGCAGGCAGATGGGACTAATGCGGCTGGGACATGTTGGGTGTGGGCAAGATGGGCCGAAGGGCCTGTTTCCACGCTGTGTCATTCTATGACTATAACTGCACAATACATGACCCCTGTCGGTTTGCAACCCTGTCATCTGTGAGCAAGTCAAGTCAAGCACAGAACATAGTCAAACATTCAAAAACAGCGATGTTATGCCGAGGCTCTCTAAGGTGCTGGTCAGGCCGCATTTGGAGTACAGTGAGCAAATTTGGGCCCCGTATCTGAGGAAGGATGTGCTGGCTCTGGAGAGGGTCCAGAGGAGGTTTACAAGAACGATCCCAGGAATGAGTGGGTTAACATATGATGAGCGTTTGACGGCACAGGGCCTGTACTCGCTGGAGTTTAGAAGGATGAGGGGGAACCTCATTGAAACTTACAGAATAATGAAAGGCCTAGATAGAGTGTTTAAGAAGGAACTGCAGATGCTGGAAAATCGAAGGTACACATAAATGCTGGAGAAACTCAGCGGGTGCAGCAGCATCTATGGGGCGAAGGATAGGTACAGTGGATGTGGAGAGGATGTTTCCACTGGTGGGAGAGTCTAGGACCAGAGGCCACAGCCTCAGATTTAAAGAGGGTTCTTTTAGAACGGAGGTGAGGAGGAACTTCTTTAGTCAGAGGGTAGTTAATCTGTGGAACTCATTGCCACAGAGGGTTGTGGAGGCCAAGTCAGTTGATATTTTTAAATCAGAGATAAAATTCTTGATTAGAATGGGTGTCAAGGGGTTATGGGGAGAAGGCAGGAAGATGGGATTAGGAGGGAGAGATAGATCAGCCATGATTGAATGGTGGAGTAGACTTGACGGGCCGAATGGCCTAGTTCTGATCCTATCAATTATGCGTAGGATGGAACTGCAGATGCTGGTTTAAACCGAACTTAGACAGAAAAAGCTGGAGTAACTCAGCGGGACAGGCAGCATCTCTGGAGTTACTCCTTTCTCTTTTTTTAATTTTTTTATTTTATTAGAAGCAATGTACATACATCTTAATCATAATATGCAACATATTTTGCTTTCTCTTCTGACCTTATGACTAGTTTAGATGGGGCATGGGGTTGGCATGGGCATGGCGGGCCGAAGGGCCTGATCCCATCGACAGTGGGCCGAAGGGCCTGATTCCTCTAGATTACTCTTGGGCCCCTCATGCACTAATGCTGACCTCAGCTTGTTGCTCACACGCTGGCACCAATGGGAACAACAGCGGAGAGAACACGGAAGAACTAGGTTAAGGAAACTTGATCAGAAAATTGGTACCTCAGGGCGCCCTGACATTGCAATCCTTCCACTAATTACTAATACAAAGGAAAATATTTGAGAAATACAACAGATTGGATATCCTGCAGCTTAATTAGTGAACAATGCTCTTGAACACAGTCAACAATTAACACAGAGTGTAAAAACCTTTCATAATTACAACTCTGTCTCATCAGAACGCGTACTCCAGTCAGCATCTTCTCAAACCAAGGACCGGAAGCAACTGAGAGACTCCATGTGGTAAAAGCAGGCAGGATCTCTATTGCACCTTGGATCGTATGGGCAATGTCCTGCTCAATCACTATGAAGGTGCATCTTAAGTGGCAATAGTGGGGACAGACATAAAAAGCTGGTGTAACTCAGCGGGTCAGGCAGCACCATTGGAGAAAAGGAAGAGGTGACATTTCTGGTCGAGACCCTTCTTCAGGATACAGTTTTGGTCTCCTAATCTGAGGAAAGACATTCTTGCCATAGAGGGAGTACAGAGAAGGTTCACCAGACTGATTCCTGGGATGTCAGGACTTTCATATGAAGAAAGACTGGATAGACTCGGCTTGTACTCGCTAGAATTTAGAAGATTGAGGGGGGATCCTATAGAAACGTACAGAATTCTTAAGGGGTTGGACAGGCTAGATGCAGGAAGATTGTTCCCGATGTTGGGGAAGTCCAGAACAAGGGGTCACACAGTTTAAGGATAAGGGGGAAGTCTTTTAGGACCGAGATGAGAATTTTTTTTTTCAGTGGTGAATCTGTGGAATTCTCTGCTACAGAAAATAGTTGAGGCCACAGTTCATTGGCTATATTTAAGAGGACGTTAGATGTGGCCCTTGTGGCTAAAGGGATCAGGGGGTACGGAGAGAAGGCAGGTATGGGATACTGAGTTGGATGATCAGCCATGATCGTATTGAATGGCGGTGCAGGCTCGAAGGGCCGAATGGCCTACTCCTGCACCTATTTCCTATGCTTCAGATTGAGAACCAGGGCAAAAAGGAAACAAGCGAAATAGACGATGATATAGAGAGATATAGAACAAATGAATGAAAGATATGCCAGAAAACGAACAATGATAAAGGATTCAGGTGGCGCTGGTGCCAGCTGCCTCCACCTTCAGCCTTTTTGTTTTTTCGGGTTTTTTTTGTTATGTTGAAGTGTGTTTTTTATGTTTTTTTAATGTTTTAATGTGGGGGAAGAGGGCACGGTAAGGGGGATACCGTCCTTCGGTCGCTTCCTGGAGAGGACGCGACTATTATTCGAGTCGCGTCCTCACCCCCCCAGCGGCCTACCTACTGGATTGGCGCGGCCTTTCCTGTCTGGACCGAGCAGAGCTCCAGCAGCAGCGGGACAGCGCTGATACATCGCGGGGCTGGCGGTGCCTTACCAGGGATCGCCGTCTGGAGCCCGGAGTGCTGGACCTGTGGCACCGACATCATGGAGCTGTGGTTCGCGGAGCTCCCAACGCGGGCGGCGCTGACGGACAGCGTGGGGTCCTGCGACTCTGCCCGGCTCGGCATCTGCGGACTCGGGAGTTGCGGACTCCGGTGGGAAGCGGCTGATCGGGAGGTCCGGGCCGCTGAGGAGGATTTTCACCGTCGGGGATCGGCGTCGGCGTTCCATCAGCCCGGAGAGAGGGCCTGAGCATCGGGCCGCCCGGGGTGGCCACTGCGGGTGCTTGGAAGACCCCGACCACGGGTGAACATCTGGGAAGATCGAAGGGGAGGCTGGCTGGACTATGGTGCCTTCCTCACCTTGGTGCCACTGTGTTATGTTGTGTCGTGGACTTTCTGTGTTTGTGCTTTTTTTTAAATTCTATTTTATTTTTAATATGTTTTATTATTTATTATTTATTTATTTTTATGATACTGCCTGTAAAGGGAAATTCATTTCGTTGTCTCTAATTGAGACAATGACAATAAATTTGAATACAATACAATAGAATACAAGACAGGCCATTGTTAGCTGTGGGTTAGATGAAAACAAGACACAGACAATGAGACTCAAAAAGACGGCTTTGAAGTTAGTAAAACAACTTGGGTGGGGGAGGGAGGTGTACTGAGGTACTGCGCAAAGCTTTGTTTTGCATGGGATACAATCAGATCAGATAATACTATGAATTAACACAAATTTGCTAGAGTAACTCAGCAGGTCAGGCAGCATCTCTGGAGAACACGGATGAGTGGCGTTATGTTCGGGACCCTTCTTCAACCTGAGAGATTGCCTTAAGGGCCTGTCCCACGGGCATGCGACTCCATGCGGCAAGCGAAGTCCACGGGAAGTTCGCGCGTGGCGTACGGCGTCGAGGCGGCTGCGGGCCGGCAGGCCGTTGCCGCGCGGAATTTTTGAACACGGTCAGTTTTTCGGAGCCCCGCGGGATGTCGGGACCAGCCCCGCACAACTACATACGGCTCCGGCGATTGAAGTGGGACCGGCCCCGCGAGGCCATACGGCTCAAGCGACCACGTTAGGCCGCGCTTGCCGCATGCAGGCGCATGCTGGTGGGACAGGCCCTTTAGGTCGCGCTTGCTGCATGGAGTCGAATGCCCGTGGGACAGGCCCTTAACCATGTTATCCAGAATTACTGCTTGACCCGCTGAGTTACTCCAGCACTTTGTGTCCATTTATGTAAACTAGCATCTGCAGTTTCGACAGATACTACTGAAGTATTATGTTCTATAATATAGAATGTACAACAGTATTATAGAACATGGATAGGTGATGTTTGGGACGTCACCTGCTGTATCCGTGTTCTCCAGAGATGCTGCCTGACCTGTTGAGTTACTCCAGCTCTTTGTGCCCTTTTCTGTCCAAATTCTGTACTCAGTACCCTGACTGAAGAAGGCCAATGAACCCAAAGCCACTCGATCTACCTGATCTACAGGTGTCACATGCACAGGCCAAGCCAGGTACAACAGGTATCTTGCCTGCAGCAGTCTCGCAGGCAAACGGAACGAGCAGAAACGCAAATGATACGTATAACAAATTACGTATAAAATCTCTCACAGAAAGATGGTACAATAAAAAAAACAAGACATTTGGAATGGAATATTTCATTGTCACATGGCACAGTGACATTTTCTGCTTGGTTACCAAAGGTGCAAAAAATAGTGGCCACCTAGGGCACAGACAAAGTTACAAAGTCCCCCATATATCTTCCCCTCCCACGCTGGGTCCCAAATTACACCTTTGTGCAAAACATAATTTGTTGCACAAGGCCCTAGTGAGACCACACCTGGAGTATTGTGTGCAGTTTTGGTCCCCTAATTTGAGGAAGGACATTCTTGCTATTGAGGGAATGCAGCGTAGGTTTACAAGGTTAATTCCCGGGATGGCGGGACTGTTATATGCTGAGAGAATGGAGCAGCTGGGCTTGTACACTCTGGAGTTTAGAAGGATGAGAGGAGATTTTATTGAAACATATAAGATTGTTAAGGGTTTGGACACGCTAGAGGCAGGAAATATGTTCCCGATGTTGGGGGAGTCCAGAACCAGGGGCCACTGTTTAAGAATAAGGGGTAAGCCATTTAGAACGGAGACGAGGAAACACTTTTTCTCACAGAGAGTGGTGAGTCTGTGGAATTCTCTGCCTCAGAGGACGGTGGAGGCAGGTTATCTGGATGCTTGCAAGAGAGAGCTAGATAGGGCTCTTAAAGATAGCAGAGTCAGGGGATATGGGGAGAAGGCAGGAACTGATTGGGGATGATCAGCCACGATCACATTGAATGGCGGTGCTGGCTCGAAGGGCCGAATGGCATGACATGAACCAGCAGCGAGTGTAGATTATTTAGCCCAGTCTAGCCGTCTACAAGGTACGTCGCGGCAGATTCACCAGCTGTTATCAGGCTACTGAATCTGTTTGCTTGCTATCCAGTCAAATCACACTATAGAAGCGATCTGTCAAACCGTACACAAATACAGCAGGGACAGCAAAGAGGAAAATACCAGAGGGAAAAATATAGCCGGCAACATAATCAAGGACCAGTCGCACCCTGGCCACTCCCTCTTCTCCCCTCTCCCATCGGGCAAACGCACACCTCCAGATTCAGGGACAGTTTCTTCCCAGCTGTTATCAGGCAACTGAACCATCCTACCACAACCAGAGAGCGGTCCTGAACTACTATCTACCTCATTGGTGACCATCGGAATATCCTTGATCGGACTTTGCTGGCTTTACCTTGCACTGAACGTTACTCCCTTATCATGTATCTATACACTGTAAATGGCTCGATTGTAATCATGTATTGTCTTTCCGCTGACTGGTTAGCACGCAACAAAGGCTTTTCACTGTACCTCGGTACACGTGACAATAAACTCAACTGGTCTCATCCACAGCCTCACCTAATCCCTGCTCGCCCTGACTCTGTGCTAAAATACTGGAATATTGTCCGAACACGAGAGGTGAGAGGAAAAGGTTTGAACAAAAACACAAATATTTTTTTTTTAAACCACTGAACACATTCAGGGTCAATTAATCTGGAGCCTTGGGCTGGGCAGCGAAATACTAATCAAAGTCACACTCGGAAAGCAACCAAATGTATCTTCCTCCCCTCGAGATATTAAATTAAATGCTGAGAGATATCACTCAGGGCCTCAAAGCTGAAGAGGTTGCAGATGCTGCTTCTGGGGACTACTCCTGCAGTAGGTGGGTGACTGTGACCTGTTAGATAACGAGATGCTCCAGAGCGCTCCTCAAAGATGGACTACACTGCACACTAATTAAGTAACCACAGGAGCTGCCTCCTGCTCTGATCCCTGGAGAGAAGGGGTAGGCAGGCTGCTTCATGTGCGTGCGTGTGAGATGATGCATGTGTGTACTGGACAGACTCTGCTTAGACTGGATAGACTCGGCTTGTGCTCGCTAGAATTTAGAAGATTGAGGGGGGATCTTATAGAAACTTACAAAATTCTTAAGGGGTTGGACAGGCTAGATGCAGGAAGATTGTTCCCTATGTTCGGGAAGTCCAGAACAAGGGGTCACAGTTTAAGGATAAGAGGGAAATCTTTTAGGACCGAGATGAGAGCTTTTTTTTCCACACAGAGAGTGGTGAATCTGTGGAATTCTCTGCCACAGAAGGTAGTTGAGGCCACAGTTCATTGGCTATATTTAAGAGGGAGTTAGATGTGGCCCTTGTGGCTAAAGGGATCAGAGGGTATGGAGAGAAGGCAGGGATGGGATACTGAGTTGGATGATCAGCCATGATCATATTGAATGGCGGTGCAGGCTCGAAGGGGCGAATGGCCTACTCCTGCACCTATTCTCTATGTTTCTATGTACATGCATGCAGTGTGTGTGATATTGTGTGTGTGTGTGTGTGTGTGTGTGTGTGTGTGTGTGTGTGTGTGTGTGTGTGTGTGTGTGTGTGTGTGTGTGTGTGTGTATGACTGTGTGTGTGTGTGTGTGTGTATGACTGTGTGTGTGTGTGTGTGTGTGTGTGTGTGTGTGTGTGTGTGTGTGTGTGTGTGTGTGTGTGTGTGTGTGTGTGTGTGTGTGTGTGTGTGTGTGTGTGTGTGTGTGTGTGTGTGAGTGTGTGTGTGTGTGTGTGTGTGTGTGCGCAGGTAGCATGGAACTGCAGATGCTGGTTTAAATCGAAGATGGACATAAAATGCTGGAGTAACTTGTCGGGACAGGCAGCGTCTCTGGAGAGAAGGAATGGGTGACGCTTCGGGTCGAGACCCTTCTTCAGACTGGAGTGTGTCTGTGTATATACAAGTCTTTCTCCGTGTCTCCTTCTCACCTCTAGCCTTTGCCACCTACCCCACCCATCTGCCGATCACCCCTCACCTACATCCACCCATCACTCGCCAGGCTTTGTCCCGCACTCAACTCTTTTTTCCCCCGTTTTCTCCCCCTCCACGACAATCAGTCTGAAGAAGCGTCTCGACCCGAAACGTTGCCTATTTCCTTCGCTCCATAGATGCTGCTGCACCCGCTGAGTTTCTCCAGCATTTTTGTCTACCTTCGATTTTCCAGCATCTGCACAGTTCCTTCTTAAACAGTCTAAAGAAGGGTCCAGACCTGAAACGTTGGCTATCTATTCCCTCCACAGACGCTGCCTGACATGCTGAGTTCCTCCAGCACTCTGCGCTTTGCTCAAGATCCCAGCATCTGCAGTTCCTCGTGTTTGCTTTCTCCACACGTTGTCCTTGGTTGACCACATTCCTGCCTTTTTACGCACTGTCCTTGTGTACGGAGACCCGGGAAAGCCCAGTATTCCCATTCTCTTGTTCTCTCTCTCTCCGTCTCTGATCCGCTAACTCCCAAGCCAATTTTCTCTAGACAGCACCGACTGACTCGATTTAACTCTCTCAAGGAATGAGTTCCAAATCCGAACAACTGCAGGTGCTGGAATCTTGAGGGAAAAAAACACAAAGTGGTGGAGGAACTCAGAGTATCAGGCAGCATCTGTGGAGGGAATTTGAGTTTGAGGTACAGTGTTGCAGCTTTTGTTGCGTGCTATCCAGTCAGCAGAAAGACAATGCATGATTACAATTGAGCCGTCCACAGTGTATAGATACAGTGAGCAGGGAAATGGGCGGATAAGATTTTGTGACGAGACGCTTCTTCGGAATGATGGAGTAGAAGGGAGACAGCTGGAAGAGAGATTTCTCCCCCTTATTCCATCAGTTTGAGGGAGGGTCGCGACCCAAAACATCGTCTCTGCGTTTCCTTCCGCAGATGCTGCCTGACCAGTTGGGTTTTTCCGCCGCGGTGTGTTTGGGTTTCGGGGACACGGTGCGGGGGGGGAGGTTTCTGGCGGGACCGCTCACCTCTCCCTCTGGTCGTCCTCGTCCATGTTGGAGAGCAGCTGGGAGCCGGCGAGCGAGAGGTCAAGGGCGGCCAGGGGCAGGTCGCGGTAGGCAAAGCTGACCAGCTGCACGGGAGCCACGCGCTGCCTCTCCTCCTCCACCTGCTGGGAGATGATCTCCAGGTCCGACACGTCCCCTTCCCGAGCAAGCCTGCCGAGACACGCAGAGAGGTGAGCTGGGCCACCAGCACCCTGGGGCACCCGGGGCTCCCTGTGACAAGGTGGGGGGCACCCACAATACTCCGTGATAGGGTGGGGCACCCATGGATGACAGGGTGGGGGCACCCACAATATTCCCTGTGATAGCGTGGGGCACCCATGGGTGACAGGGTGGGGCACCCACAATACTCCCTGTGTTAGGGTGGGACACCCATATCTCCCTGTGACACCCACACTGCGCCCTGTGACAGGGTGGGGCACCCATGGGTGCCAGGGTAGGGCACCCACAATACTCCCTGTGATAGGGTGGGGCACCCATGGGTGACAGGGTGGGGCACCCATGGGTGCCAGAGCAGCGGCACCCACAATACTTCCCGTGACAGTGGGGCACCCATATGTCCCTGTGACACCCACACTCCTCCCTGTGACAGGGTGTGGGGCACCCATGGGTGCCAGGTTGAGAGCACCCACAATACTCCCTGTGATAGGGTGGGGCACCCTCGGGTGACAGGGTGGGGCACCCACAATACTCCCTGTGATGGGGTGAGGCACCCATGGGTGACAGGATGGAGCACCCATGGGTGACGGTGGAGCACCCATGGGTGACCGGGTAGGGGCACCCACAATACCCCATGTGATAGGGTGGGGGCACCCAAGGGTGACAGGATGGGGCACCCACAATACTCCCTGTGATAGGGTGGGGCACCCAAGGGTGACAGGATGGAGCACCCATGGGTGACGGTGGGGCACCCATGGGTGACAGCGGTGGAGCACCCATGGGTGCCAAGGTAGGGCACCCACAATACTTCCCCTGACAGTGTGGGGCGCCCATATATCCGTGTGACACCCACACTGTTCCCTGTGACAGGGTGTGGGGCACCCATGGGTGCCAGGTTGAGGGCACCCACAATACTTCCCGTGACAGGGTGTAGCACCCACGGGTCCCCCGTGACACCCGCACCACTCCCAGTGACAATGTTTACATTAGGTCATTGCTGCCATGTGTACCGAGGTACAGTGAAAAGCATTTCTCTGCGATCTATCAAGTCAATGAAGAGACTGTACACAAACTCAATCAAGCTGCCCACAGCCCACTGACATAGAGATTTAGTGTAACGTGTGTCACCCACACACCTCCCTTTTACAGGGTGTGGGGCACCCACACAGTCCCGGCGACAATGTTTAGATTCATTCATTGTAGCCACGTGCATCGAGGTACAGTGAACAGCTTTTGGTTGCGTGCGATCCAGTTAGAAAAAAGACAATATATGATTACAATCAAGTCGTACATAGTGCACAGATAAAGTCATAGAATCACAGAGTGAAGCAGTGTGGAAACAGGCCCTTCGGCCCTCACCTTCTTCCTGCGATGGTGTGGGTTTGCACCTGATGCTCCGGTTTCCTCCCACATCCCAAAGGGGTGTGCGGGTTTGTAGATTAATTGCCCTGGGCGTGCGGGGAGTGGGTGTGAAAATGCAAATACATAGAACTTGTGGGAGCGAGACGATTGACGGTCGGTGTGGACTCGATGGGCCGAAGGGCCTGTTTCCATGCTGTATCGCTGAAAAGAGCCAGCAGTCTGTTCGTTTTTTCCATTCTTTTGTTATTTTTTAGTGTGTTAAATAGTTTGTTTGAATGTTCTTCGGTTTGTTTTATGTGGGGGAGGGGGGAGGGGATCGGGGGAAACTTTTTTTTCAAGTTCCTACCTTGCCGGAGATGTGATCGCCCTTGCCGGAATGTGTAGGAGTCACTGTGGTGGATGTTGATGTTAAAATGAGTTTTTGAGTGATCTGTTACTTAAAATTGTATGAATGACCTGGCCAATGAAATTCCTCATATGTTGCGAAACATACTTGGCGAATAAAGTGTGAACTGCAGGTGCTGGTTTACAAGAAAAAGATCCAAATTGCTGGAGTAACGTAGTAGGTCATGCAGCATCTCTGGAGAACCTGGGTAGGTAATGTTTTGGGCCCTGAAGAAGAGTCCCGACTTGAAACATTGCCTTTACATGATCCCCAGAGCTGCTGCCTGATCTGCTGAGTTACTCCAACTCTGTGAGTCTTTTTTTTAAAACAACACATAAAATACTCTTCAGAGGCATCAGTGTGAAGAGTTACTGCATAGAGTCATAGAGTGATACATCATGGAAACAGGCCCTTCGGCTCAAGTTGCCCACACTGGCCAACATGTCCCAGCTACACTAGTCCCACCTGCCCGCGTTTGGCTCATATTCCTCCAAACCAGTCCTATCCATGTACATGTCTTAAACGTTGGGATAGTCCCAGCCTCAACTACCTCCTCTGACAGCTCGTTCCATACACCCACCACCCTTTGTGTGAAAAGTTACCCCCTTCAGATTCCAATTAAATCTTTTACCCTTCACCGCGAACCTAGGTCCTCTGGTTCTCGATTCACCTACTCTGGGCAAGAGACTCTACCCGATCTATTCCTCTCGTGGTTTTATGCACTACATGATACAAACTTAAAGCACACGGCATTGGGGGTTCAGTATTGATGTGGATAGAGAACTGGCTGGCAAACAGGAAGCAAAGAGTAGGAGTAAACGGGTCTTTTTCACAATGGCAGGCAGTGACTAGTGGGGTACCGCAAGGCTCAGTGCTGGGACCCCAGCTATTTACAATATATATTAATGATCTGGATGAGGGAATTGAAGGCAATATCTCCAAGTTTGCGGATGACACTAAGCTGGGGGGCAGTGTTAGCTGTGAGGAGGATGCTAGGAGACTGCAAGGTGACTTGGATAGGCTGGGTGAGTGAGCAAATGTTTGGCAGATGCAGTATAATGTGGATAAATGTGAGGTTATCCATTTTGGTGGCAAAAACAGGAAAGCAGACTATTATCTAAATGGTGGCCGACTAGGAAAAGGGGAGATGCAGCGAGACCTGGGTGTCATGGTACACCAGTCATTGAAAGTGGGCATGCAGGTGCAGCAGGCAGTGAAGAAAGCGAATGGTATGTTAGCTTTCATAGCAAAAGGATTTGAGTATAGGAGCAGGGAGGTTCTACTGCAGTTGTACAGGGTCTTGGTGAGACCACACCTGGAGTATTGCGTACAGTTTTGGTCTCCAAATCTGAGGAAGGACATTATTGCCATAGAGGGAGTGCAGAGAAGGTTCACCAGACTGATTCCTGGGATGTCAGGACTGTCTTATGAAGAAAGACTGGATAGACTTGGTTTATACTCTCTAGAATTTAGGAGATTGAGAGGGGATCTTATAGAAACTTACAAAATTCTTAAGGGGTTGGACAGGCTAGATGCAGGAAGATTGCTCCCGATGTTGGGGAAGTCCAGGACAAGGGGTCACAGCTTAAGGATAAGGGGGAAATCCTTTAAAACCGAGATGAGAAGAACTTTTTTCACACAGAGAGTGGTGAATCTCTGGAACTCCCTGCCACAGAGGGTAGTCGAGGCCAGTTCATTGGCTATATTTAAGAGGGAGTTAGATGTGGCCCTTGTGGCTAAGGGGATCAGAGGGTATGGAGAGAAGGCAGGTACGGGATACTGAGTTGGATGATCAGCCATGATCATATTGAATGGCGGTGCAGGTTCGAAGGGCCGAATGGCCTACTCCTGCACCTAATTTCTATGTCTATGTTTCTATGTATACAGTGTAAATAAATGCATACAGGCAGAGTACTGGAGGAAGGGTCACTGTCTGATCCGGTGCATGCTGCAGTTGTTTCAGCTTGCATGCACCAGTGCCCAAGGGAGTGAATGTCTGGGGTGGTGGGCAGCATACCAAGTGGCTTGCTTTGTCTCGGCCGCTCAGCTGTAATCCTCCCTGCAAGCGGAGAGCGTTCCATCGCGCTCCTGATTCGTGCCTGGCGGGTAAAGGTCTGGCCAAATCTATCGGGCACCGTCGCTGTTGAAACAAGCGAAGACAAGATTCACCCTCTCCAAGACAGACGTGAAGCTCACCGCTTGACCTGTTTTTACAGAATGTTAAATGGTCAGCTCGACGTAAATTACAAGACCTACACCAAACCCATGTTGTTTAAGAAGGAACTGCAGATGCTGGAAAATCGAAAGTACACAAAAAAGCTGGAGAAACTCAGCGGGTGCAGCAGCATCTATGGAGCGAAGGAAATAGTCAACGTTTGGGTTTCGGCCCGAAACGTTGCCTATTTCCTTCGCTCCATAGATGCTGCTGCACCCGCTGAGTTTCTCCAGCTTTTTTGTGTACCTACACCAAACCCAAACTAATTAGGAGCAGATGAGGGCATTCGATCCAATTTGAGATTCCAGCTGCCAAGACAGATGTGTACAGCAATTCGTTCTTCCCACGCACAATTAAAGCATGGAATAATCTTCACCCTACCATAGTTACCCAACCAGATGCAACTAAATTTAAGGTAGCTCTTTCTTCCCAAAAACCCTTTCTGGCTTAAGTCTTCCCTTCACCACCTCCAGTTTAAATTCCATTTGGAATATTTTGGAGGACCAAGAAACCATGGACCAAGAATCAGAGAGCACAGATCGACTCAGAGAGGAACAAATTTGCTGGAGTAACTCAGTGGGCCAGGCGGCATCTCTGGAGAGAAGGAATGGGTGACGTTTCGGGACGTTTCACTGTGCCTCCTCATGTGTAGTTTAGTTAGAGATCCAGCGCGGAAACAGGCCCTTCAGCCCACCGGGTCCGCGCCGACCAGCGATCCCCGCACACTAACACTATCCGATACAAATTTTACATTTACACCAAGCCAATTAACCTACAAACCTGCACGTCCTTGGGGTGTGGGAGGGAAGCGAAGATCTCGGAGAAAACCCACGCAGGACACGGGAAGAACGTGCAAACTCCGTACAGGCAGTCGGGATCGAACCCGGGCCTCTGGCCCTGTACGGCAGCAACTCTACCGCTGTTATTTTATGAATCTGGAGCCATTGAGTCGTACAGCGTGGAAGCAGGCCCTTCGGCCCAACTGGGGTTGGTTACAGTACCCATGTCGGAGAGAGGAGGGGCACTCCAACTCAGTGGGTGGATTGAGGGGAATTGCAGTAAAATGGGGATTGAAGTTGGTACAGTCTTTGATCCTCACTGGATGACATTCTCCAGTCCGTACCTTAATCACCATCAGACTCCCCGCTGGGCTTTCCTCTAATCAGCTAACCTCACGAGGCACACTGCGTGTGTATCTAATTTCCCTCATTACAGGATATAAATGAGCAATTCTTTGTTTGATTATCATTCAAGGAGGCGACTTGTTCCGACTGCTCTAACACGTTCTGGTCTTGGCTGCTGGAAGGGTGCCAGAATTACTAGCTCCGAAGACTGGGCAGAAACGGAACATCACCCAATCCTTCACTCCAGGGATACTCTGCCTGACCCCGCTGAGTTACTCCAGCGTTTTGTGTCTGTCTTAGCAAGAGAGGGAGATGGACAAGGAGCCCTGGAGAGATGGGACTGAGGTGGGAGAGAGGGAGGGACAAAGGGACAGAGGAAGATAGAAAACAGAGAGTGCCATAGTAAGTGTGGGATGTAGTATAAAATGTGGCATAGTGTTTTGTTACTGAACCAATAATCCATAGAAACATAGAAAATAGGTGCAGGAGTAGGCCATTCGGCCCTTCGAGCCTGCACCGCCATTCAATATGATCATGGCTGATCATCCAACTTAGTATCCCATCCCTGCCTTCTCTCCATACCCCCTGATCCCTTTAGCCACAAGGGTCACATCTAACTCCCTCTTAAATATAGCCAATGAACTGGCCTCAACTACTTTATGTGGAAGAGAATTCCACAGATTCACCACTCTCTATGTGAATTTTTTTCCCCTCATCTCAGTCCTAAAAGACTTCCCCCTTATCCTTAAACTGTGACCCCTTGTTCTGGACTTCCCCAACATCGGGAACAATCTTCTTGCATCTAGCCTGTCCAACCCCTTAAGAATTTTGTAAGTTTCTATAAGATCCCCCCTCAATCTTCTAAATTCCAGAGAGTTTATCGAGTCTTTCTTCATATGAAAGTCCTGCCATCCCAGGAATCAGTCTGGTGAACCTTCTCTGTACAATGGCAAGAATGTCTTTCCACAGATTAGGAGACCAAAACTGTACGCAATCCATAGAAACATAGAAACATAGAAATTAGGTGCAGGAGTAGGCCATTCGGCCCTTCGAGCCTGCACCGCCATTCAATATGATCATGGCTGATCATCCAACTCAGTATCCCGTATCTGCCTTCTCTCCATACCCTCTGATCCCCTTAGCCACAAGGGCCACATCTAACTCCCTCTTAAATATAGCCAATGAACTGGCCTCAACTACCCTCTGTGGCAGAGAGTTCCAGAGACTCACCACTCTCTGTGTGAAAAAAGTTTTTCTCATCTCGGTTTTAAAGGATTTCCCCCTTATCCTTAAGCTGTGACCCCTTGTCCTGGACTTCCCCAACATCGGGAACAATCTTCCTGCATCTAGCCTGTCCAACTCCTTAAGAAGGGTTTTGACCAGAAACGTTGCCTATTTCCTTCGCTCCATAGATGCTGCCTCACCCGCTGAGTTTCTCCAGCATTTTTGTCCACCTTCAATAATACAGAAGCCTGGATTCTGATAGAGGAGAACTGTACGACTATGCCAGTTCAGAATCTTATGTACAGTCACTTACGAAAAATTGTAATTAAATAGCTTCGTAACTGTGAAACCACTTGATTGTTTAAAACAAAATATCTAGCAACTAGATTGTTTTGTTTCCTAATTTGAAGAAGGACATCCTTGTGATTGAGGCAGTGCAGCGTAGGTTCACGAGATTGATCCCTGGGATGGCGGGACTGTCATATGAGGAAAGATTGAAAAGACTAGGCTTGTATTCACTGGAGTTTAGATGGATGAGGGGAGATCTTATAGAAACATATACAATTATAAAAAGGACTGGACAGGCTAGATGCAGGAAAAATGTTCCCAATGTTGGGCGAGTCCAGAACCAGGGGCCACAGTCTTAGAATCAAGTGGAGGTCATTTAAGACTGAGGTGAGAAAAAACGTTTTCACCCAGAGAGTTGTGAATTTGTGGAATTCCCTGCCACAGAGGGCAGTGGAGGCCAAATCACTGGATGGATTTAAGAGAGAGTTAGATCGAGCTCTAGGGGCTAGTGGAATCAAGGGATATGGGGAGAAGGCAGGCACGGGTTATTGATTGGGGACGATCAGCCATGATCACAATCGGGGTACTGATTGTGGATTATCAGTCATGATCATATTGAACTCGAAGGGCCGAATGGCCTACTCCTGCATTCATTCAGCTTCCATCTTCTAACCACGAATGAGACAACATTGGATCTCGTCTTATATTAATTGCACCAGACAAACAGTGCTGATTATAAGATCATAAGTGATGGGAGTAGAATTAGGCCATTCGGCCCATCAAGTTTACTCCGCCATTCAATCATGGCTGATCTATCTCTCCCTCTTAACCCCATTCTCCTGCCTTCTCCCTATAACCTCTGACACCCGTACTAATCAAGAATCTATCTACCTCTGCCTTAAATATATCCACTGACTTGTGGCCTCCACAGCCGTCTGTGGCAAAGAATTCCACAGATTCACCGCCCCCTGATTAAAGAAATTCCTCCTCATCTCCTTCCTAAAAGAACGTCCTTTAATTCTGAGGCTGTGACCGTTAGTCCTAGACTCTCCCACTAGTGGAAGCATCCTCTCCACATCCACTCTATCCCAAGCCTGTTCTATGTTGAGACTTCAGACTTTAGTTTAGATTTTACAGATACGGGGCTGAGTCAGGCCCTTCGGCTCACTGACCAGCGATCAACCCGTACACTAGCACTACCCTGCACACTCGGGACGGTTTCCAATTTTACTGAAACCGATTAAACCTGGACAACGTGAATGTGGGAGGAAACCAGAGTTCCCGGAGAAAACCCACGCAACTCACAGGGAGGATGTCCAAACTCCGTACAGACAGCACCCATAGTCAGGATCGAACCCGTGTCACTGGCGCTGTGAGGCAGCAACTCTACCGCTGCGCCACTGTGCGGCCCCAGCTTAGTTTGTAATTGTAGTCTACAGTACGTGCATAGATTGAGAGTTGGCTAACAGATAGATACAGAGTAGGCGTCTTTCATAAGTTGGCAGACTGTGAATAGTGGAGTACTGCAGGGGTGGGGCACGGGCTCTACCTAATCCCACATACACTGCCAAGTGAATCGAATGCAACGTTTCCAAGTTTGCAGACAACATGAAGCTCAGTGGGAGTACTGATGAGTATACACAGATGCTTTAAGGGTACATGGACTAATAAGTAGACAATAACAAGCCAGATGGAGTCAAATGTGATACAGCATGAAACCAGGCCCTTCAGCCCAACTTATCCATGCCGCCCAACATGCCCCACCTACACTAGTACCACCTGCCCGCGTTTGACCCATCTCCCTCTAAACACTACCATCCATATACCAGTTCAAATGTATTTTAAACATGGTGATAGTACCTGCCTCCTCTGGCAGCTCATTTCACATTCTCTCCAGCTTTTTGTGTCTATCTTCGATTTAAACCAGCATCTGCAGTTCCCTCCTACACATTTTGCTTGCTAACATTGTAGCGAAACCCTTTCAACACTAATCCCCTTCTACACTGAATAAAAGCCCAGTCCCACTGTACGAGTTCGTTCAAGAGCTCTCCCGAGTTTAAAAGAAAACTCGTGGGAAGCACGTAGAATGTACGTAGCGGGTACGTCGGAGCTCGGGACGTCTCTTAGCGGCTCGTAACGCTAACGGCAGGTACTCGGGAAATGCGGTAAGCTCAGGAAGACTCATGAAGATTTTTCAACATGTTGAAAAATGTCCACGTTCTCCCCGAGTACCGACGAGCGGCCATTACCGTAAATCTCCGAGTTCGATTCAGGGCAAACTCAGGGCTTTTGCTGTTATTTGAATGCAAGTTGTTATTGATGAGTGAACGGGTGGCCCCGGTGGTAGAGCTGCTGCCTCTCGTTTCAGAAGACCCAGTTTCAATCCCGTCCTCGGGTGCTGTCTGTGTGGAGTTTGCAAGTTCTGATTGTGATCGCATGCATTTTATTTCCGGATGCTCCCACTTCCCAAAGAGGTGCGGGTCGCTGGGTTAATCGGCCTCGGCACATTGTGTGAACATTGGGGGAAATTTACGGAAAACATGGGAAGAATAAAAATGCAATTAGAGTAGGATTAGTGTGAATGGGTGGCTGATGTTGTATCAGAGCATGTGTTGCCAATGTGAGTCTCGATGAAACTCCTTTGATGTTTCATACTTAGTCTGAAAATCTGTTGCTGCAGTTTTTGAAGGTTTAAATATAGCAATGATTGAACTGTTTATTTTTGGCAGATTCAACCTCCCAGAGACAGTAACAAATGCTTGGATCCTAAAGCCACTCAGTTCCATCTGTACGTTCAATGTCTCATGCTATGTTGACATCACCTCCTGTTAGCTGTAGGATCGGTTCCAGCACTGGCACAGAATGCTACCGTGAGATTTAACAATTCAACACGCCCTGTCCCACTTTCCCGAATTACTCACGAACTCTCCCGAGTTTTCCCCTTGATTCGAACTCGGATAATTACGGTAATAGCCATTCGTAGGTACTCGGGGCTATTTTTTTTACTCCTGGATATTTTTCAACGTTGAAAAAAACGTCCCGACTTACCTGATGTCCCGACTTCCTACGGCTGGCATTACGAGCCGCTACGAAACATCTACGGCCTCCTATGGGCTCGCTACCGACCTTCCCCGACATTCCCCGAGTTCGAATCAAGGGGGAAACTCGGGAGAGTTCGTGAGTAAATTGGGAAAGTGCGACAGGTACCTTAACCAAACCGAGATTGAAGAGCTGCCCCATTGAAGGTACTGTTCCATATGTAGAAACGTAGAAACATAGAAAATAGGTGCAGGAGTAGGCCATTCGGCCCTTTGAGCCAGCACCGCCATTCAATGTGATCATAGTTGATCATCTAAAATCAGTACCCCGTTCCTGCTTTTCCCCCCCATATCACTTGATTCCGTTAGCCCCAAGAGCTAAATGTAACTCTCTCTTGAATACATCCCGTGACTTGGCCTCCACTGCCTTCTGTGGCAGAGAATTCCACAAATTCACCACCCTCTGGCGAAAGAAATTCCTCCTCATCTCCATTGTAAATGTGCTGTCAAGGGAGGCAGATACGATCGTAGTAATTAACAGCTTTTGGATAGACGGTATGGATCTGCAGGGAACGGAGGGATATGGATCACGTGTAAGCAGTGGAGGTTAGTTTAATGCCCCTGTCCCACTTAGGAAACCTGAACGGAAAACTCTGGAGACTTTGCGCCCCACCCAAGGTTTCCGTGCGGTTCCCGGAGGTTTTTGTCAGTCTCCCTACCTGCTTCCACCACCTGCAACCTCCGGCAACCACCTACAACCTCCGGGAACCGCACGGAAACCTTGGGTGGGGCGCAAAGTCTCCAGAGGTTTCCGTTCAGGTTTCCTAAGTGGGACAGACAGGGGCATAAGATTAGTTCAGCACGGGCAGTGTGGGCTGAAGGGCCTGATTCCTATGCTGTAATGTTCTACATCCTGGAGTTTGAGTTTGCAAACTTGCGTCATACACAAATTTTCTCCAACGCGAACACACGCGTTAATATTATGACATCGTTCAATCACCCATATGCTGGTGAATTGCCATGAATAAAACAAACTGTTTTATTTTTGTGTGGCTGTGTGAAAAATGATTAGCGTTCACATTTCTTAAAACAGTGGCGACAGCTCCGAGAGTCAACGACTGCGTTTTCTCGGAGTGCGTACTGAAGCCGTGTTAGGAGAAGCTGTGAGTGTAGAGTGTCACGTCTCTCTCTGGCATCCAGCCTGCGCTAACGCGCCCCAGTGTGTGTGCCCAAAACTGACTAACCCCCGCCTGCCGCATGCAGCGAGGGGAAGGGAAGCTGGATGCGAGAGACCTGGGTACCATCTGCCAGCCTCGGCCGGAGGCTGGCATCACCACATGCCGTGGGCGCATCTTGGCACCCGATGCCAAGCTAATTGGGGAGCCCAGCTGAAGCAACAGGCCCACTCCCACGATGCCTCAATGTCAAGGGAGGCCAGCGCTGGCAAGCTCAGCACGTTGTGTAGGAGGGAACTGCAGATGCTGGTTTCAATCGAAAGTAGACACAAAACATGCTGGAGGAACTCAGCGGGACAGGCAGCATCTCTGGAGAGAAGGAATGAGCGACGTTTCGGGTCGAGACCCTTCTTCAGTCTGAAGACCTGAAACGTCGCCCATTCCTTCTCTCCAGGGATGCTGCCTGTCCCGTTGAGTTATTCCAGCATTTTGTGTCTGAGCAGGTTGCTGGCTGCAGAGTGGTGTGCCAAATGCAAGGCTTGAGAGTGAGAGAGAGTGAGAGAGAGTGAGAGAGAGAGAGAGAGTGAGAAAGGGGGAGAGAGAGGGAGAGAGAGAGGGGGAGAGAGAGGGGGAGAGAGAGGGGAGAGAGAGGGGCGAGAGAGGGGGAGAGAGAGGGGGAGAGAGAGGGGGAGAGAGAGGGGAGAGAGAGGGGAGAGAGAGGGAGAGAGGGAGAGAGGGAGAGAGAGGGAGAGAGAGGGAGAGAGAGAGAGAGGGAGAGGGAGAGGGGGAGAGAGAGGGGGAGACAGAGATGGGGAGAGAGAAGGGAGAGAGAGGGGGAGAGAGAGAGGGAGAGAGAGGGGAGAGAGGGGGGGAGAGAGAGGGAGAGAGAGAGGGAGAGAGAGGGAGAGAGAGGGAGAGAGGGAGAGAAAGAGAGAGAAGGGTAGAGAAAGAGAGAGAAAGAGAGAGAGAGAGAGACCTAATACAGGTTAAGTGACCACTATTTGGCAGTTGAAAAAGGAAGACAGAAGAGATTCTGGCAACCAAGAGAAAACAGAATATGCGGCCACTGTTTGACAGATGAGGTTGAAACAGAGGTGCACTTCCTCCTAAAATGCAAAAAAAATTGACAAAACAAGGAAAGCATACTTTGACAAACTCAGTGTGGCAACCCCTGATTTTAAAGAACTAGATGATACATCAAAACTAAGAATAATCCTTGGCGAAGGGAATACGGCACATCTTGGTGCACAATACGTAACAGCATGCCATAACCTGAGAGACGGTGAATGACCAACATGCACATATGTACGCACACACTAATTGACATTAACTGACACTATGAAATTAATATTGAATTGCTAAACTTGCTATTGTGTTGTACTGCTTACAGCTGCAAGAACGTGTAGCAATCAATAAAGGGCTATAGGCCTATTGCGAGTTTATGTACAGGGACATATCTATCCATGCACTGTATACTTGTATTTATACCTATGCATTTTAAATATGTATGTCATGTTTTATACTTTGGCAATTGAATTGAAAATTGAATTGAATTGAGAGAAGAGAGAGAGAGAGAGAAAGAGAGAGAGAGAGAGTGTGTGTGGAGAGAGACCCAGGAGAGGGGAAGCGGTGACCTTCCTTGCTGAGGTAACCACGGCGGTGACAAGATTATAGCGTTTAAGAGCTTTTGCAAAGGCAGGTGAATATGCAGGGAATGGAGGGATACGGATCAGAGGAGATTAGTTATACTTGGATTCATTTAAGATTAGTTTAGCACGGGGGCAATGTTTGCTGAAGGGCCTGTTACTGTACTGTATTGTTCTAGGTTCTATGTTTGGGATCTGGAGTTTGCAAACTTGCATCCCCATAAGACCATAAGGAGTCTCACTCACAGGGAGGCCAAGTCACTGGGTATTTTTAAAAGGGAGATCTATAGGTTCTTGATTAGTAAAGGCAAAGGTAATGGGGAGAAGGCAGGAGAATGGGGTTAAGAGGAAAAGATAGATCAGCCATGATCGAATGGCGGAACAGACTTGATGGGCTGAATGGCCCAATTCTGCTCCTTGTGGTTTTATAGACAATAGACAATAGGTGCAGGAGTAGGCCATTCGGCCCTTCGAGCCAGCACCGCCATTCAATGTGATCATGGCTGATCATCCCCAATCAGTACCCCGTTCCTGTCTTCTCCCCATATCTCCTGACTCCGCTATTTCTAAGAGCCCTATCTAGCTCTCTCTTGAAAGCATCCAGAGAACCTGCCTCCACCACCCTCTGAGGCAGAGAATTCCAACGACTCACAACTATGAGAAAAAGTGTTTCCTCGTCTCCGTTCTAAATGGCTTACTCCTTATTCTTAAACTGCGGCCCCTAGTCTTATTATTGAATCAAATGGCCAAATGGGACTAGCTTGGTTGGGGCATCTTGGTTGGCATGGACGAGCTGGGCCAAAGGGCCTGTTTCCGTTCTGTATTATGCTACGAATGTATGCCACTGAAGGAGACCATTGTGCCCAGAGATCCTGCTCGCTCACACCAAAGGCTCCAATAGCCAGCGTTCCCCACCAAGACCACACGATCTTCATTTGGAACGAGACGACTATTCTCGATCATCGCACTCCCGACCACACCACACTACGGAAGCACCGTTACCAGAGGGAACGCAGTGATTCAAGGTGGCTGCTCACGATCAGAATCACCTTCCCGAGGGATTGCCAACCAATGCTGTCCTCGTTCACATCCCAATAATCCTGACGTCAAAAGGTTACGGGGAGAAGGCAGGAGAATGGATTTGAGAGGGAATACTAAATCGGCCTGATCGAATGGCAGAGCAGAGTTGATGGGCCGAATGGACCAATTCTCCTCCAGTGTCCTTTGATCTTATGGATCCCACTATATTGGCTCTGCCATTTCAAAGGTTCAAAGGTCAGTTTATTGTCACATGTACCAATTAAGGTAAGAGTGAAACTGGAATTACTTTAAAGGTACATAAAATTGCTGGGGAAACTCAGCGGGTGCAGCAGCATCTATGGAGCGAAGGAAATAGGCGACGTTTCGGGCCGAAACCCTTCTTCAGACTGATGGGGGGTGGGGAAAGAAAGAAGGAAAAGGGGAGGAGGAGGAGGAGCCCGAGGGCGGGCGGATGGGAGGGGGGGAGGAGACAGCTAGAGGGTGAAGGAAGGGGAGGAGACAGCACGGGCTAGCCAAATTGGGAGAATTCAATGTTGATGCCATAAGGACGCAAGGACCCCAGACGGAATATGAGGTGCTGTTCCTCCAATTTCCGCTGTTGCTCACTCTGGCAATGGAGGAGACCCAGGACAGAGAGGTCGGATTGGGAATGGGAGGGGGAGTTGAAGTGCTGAGCCACCGGGAGGTCAGGTAGGTTATTGCGGACTGAGCGGAGGTGTTCGGCGAAACGGTCGCCCAACCTACGCTTGGTCTCACCGATGTAAATCAGCTGACATCTAGAGCAGCGGATGCAGTAGATGAGGTTGGAGGAGATACAGGTGAACCTTTGTCGCACCTGGAACGACTGCTTGGGACCTTGAATGGAGTCGAGGGGGGAGGTGAAGGGACAGGTGTTGCATTTCTTGCGGTTGCAACGGAAAGTGCCCGGGGAGGGGGTGGTGCGGGAGGGAAGGGAAGAATTGACGAGGGAGTTGCGGAGGGAGCGGTCTTTGCGGAAGGCAGACATGGGGGGAGATGGGAAGATGTGGCGAGTGGTGGGGTCACGTTGGAGGTGGCGGAAATGGCGGAGGATTATGTGTTGTATTTGCCGGCTGGTGGGGTGAAAGGTGAGGACCAGAGGGACTCTGCCCTTGTTGCGTGTGCGGGGATGGGGAGAGAGAGCAGTGTTACGGGGTATGGATGAGACCCTGGTGTGAGCCTCATCTATGGTGGCGGAGGGGAATCCCCGTTCCCTGAAGAACGAGGACATTTCCGATGCCCTGGTATGAAATGTCTCATCCTGGGAACAGATGCGGCGTAGGCGGAGGAATTGGGAGTAGGGGATGGTCTTTACAGTTAATTACTTTAATATTGATCTCATTAAAAATATCACTAAGGTTTAGTTTAATTTAGAGATACTGAAGGGCAACAGGCCCTTTGGCCCACTGGGTCCGTGCCGGCCAGCGATCCCCGCACGTTAGCACTAACGTACACACTCCAGGGACAATTCTTGCATTTATACCAAGCCAATTCACCTACAAACCTGTGCATCTTGGGACGACAGATGGCACAATGGGCTAAGTGTTCGGCTGGCAACCGGAAGGTAGCCGGTTCGAATCCCGCTTGGAGTGCATACTGTCGTTGTGTCCTTGGGCAAGACACTTCACCCACCTTTGCCTGTGTGTGAATGTGTGTGAGTGATTGGTGGTGGTCGGAGGGGCCGTAGGCGCAGATTGGCAGCCACGCTTCCGTCAGTCTGCCCCAGGGCAGCTGTGGCTACAGAAGTAGCTTACCACCACCGAGTGTGACTGAGGAGTGAATGAATAATGCGATGTAAAGCGCCTTGAGTATTAGAAAGGCGCTATATAAATCCCATCCATTATTATTATTATTATTATCTTAGGAGTGTGGGAGGAAACCGAAGATTTCGGAGAAAACCCACGCGGTCACGGGGAGAACGTACAAACTCTGTACAGATGGCACCCGTAGTCGGGATTGAACCCGGGTCTCCGGCGCTGCAAGCGCTATAAGGCAGCAACTCTACCGCTGCGCCACCGAGTTGATTACTGCGTGCTAAATTTAATTTACCTGTCGGGGTTTCGAACATCGGCACAGTGACAACTTGTCAAAAGCGCCTCATTGGTCCCAAGTTATAGCCCTGTCCCACGGTACGAGTTCAATCCAAGACTTCTCCCGAGTTTAAAATTAAAATCAAACATAGAAACATAGAAATTAGGTGCAGGAGTAGGCCATTCGGCCCTTCGAGCCTGCACCGCCATTCAATATGATCATGGCTGATCATCCAACTCAGTATCCCGTACTTGCCTTCTCTCCATACCCTCTGATCCCCTTAGCCACAAGGGCCACATCTAACTCCCTCTTAAATATAGCCAATGAACTGGCCTCGACTACCCTCTGTGGCAGAGAGTTCCAGAGATTCACCACTCTCTGTGTGAAAAAAGTTCTTCTCATCTCGGTTTTAAAGGATTTCCCCCTTATCCTTAAGCTGTGACCCCTTGTCCTGGACTTCCCCAACATCGGGAGCAATCTTCCTGCATCTAGCCTGTCCAACCCCTTAAGAATTCTATAAGTTTCTATAAGATCCCCTCTCAATCTCCTAAATTCTAGAAAGTATAAACCAAGTCTATCCAGTCTTTCTTCATAAGACAGTCCTGACATCCCAGGAATCAGTCTGGTGAACCTTCTCTGCACTCCCTCTATGGCAATAATGTCCTTCCTCAGATTTGGAGACCAAAACTGTACGCAATACTCCAGGTGTGGTCTCACCAAGACCCTGTACAACTGCAGTAGAACCTCCCTGCTCCTATACTCAAATCCTTTTGCTATGAAAGCTAACATACCATTCGCTTTCTTCACTGCCTGCTGCACCTGCATGCCTACTTTCAATGACTGGTGTACCATGACACCCAGGTCTCGCTGCATCTCGCTGCAAACTCGCGGAGAATGAACGTAGCTGGTACGTCGGAGCTCGGGGACGTCTCTTGGCGGCTCGTAACGCTAACGGCAATTAAGACGCGGGAAGACTCGCTAACGGCAGGTAAGCACGGGAAGACTCGTGAAGATTTCTCAACATGTTGAAAAATGTCCACCAGATCCCCGAGTACCTAATTAGTGTAAATCTCCGAATTAGCGAATCAGGGCAAACTCGGGAGAGCTCTGGGAATGAACTCGTACTGTGGGACAGGGGTTTAACTTGGGGATATCACAAAGGGGACGTGACAGACACTATGGAAATGCAAGTCTTTCCTTGTGGGGAGAGCGACAGTTGTCCCCACCCGACTTAGCTTCAGATAATACAAATTAAAACTCTATCTATGCAAGATAGTTCCTGTAGCAAATATCAATTACAGTATCATCAACTGTGACAAGATGATTTCACAAATGCACACAATGAAAAAAAAACATTGTCATTATAATTAATTCAAGCGCTATATTCACAATTATGTAAATTTCTGGTCCCTGTCACTTGCTGTGCCTGTAGATGAGGATTCTTTAGTCCCTCAGCAAACACTTAGAATGTGCGCTGCATTCGTGACTTGAAGGAGCTTGAATAGAACGGAATTGATTGCTTTTCCAAGGCTCCATTTTGGGGTTCAGCTCGTCAAGGGACGAAACGGGAATGCCAGCTTTCCTTTGGGATTGAAGAGTATTCCACGTACCCTTCTGTCGGTTTGGGGCCTGCTCCAGTATACGTCAGACCCGCATGCAGAGACAAAGAACTGCAGATGCTGGTTGGTACACAAAAACAGACACAAAGTGCTGGAGTTTTTCTGCCCCTGTCCCCACTTAGGAAACCTGAACGGAAACCTCCGGAGACTTTGCGCCCCACCCAAGGTTTCCGTGAGGTTGCCGGAGGTTGCAGGTGGTTGCCGGAGGTTGCAGGTAGTGGAAGCAGGTAGGGAGACTGACAAAAACCTCCGGGAACCGCACGGAAACCTTGGGTGGGGCGCAAAGTCTCCAGAGGTTTCCGTTCGGATTTCCTAAGTGGGACAGGGGCATTATTTAGGCAGCATCTCTGGAGAATCGGTGATGTTTCGGGTCAAAACGTTTCTGAAGGGAGGTCCTGATCGAAAACGTCAACTGTGCATGTTCTCCACAGATGCTGCCTGACCCGCTGAGTTACTCCAGCTCTCCGCATCCTCTTGTGAATGAGATCCAGGTTGGCGTAACATTACTGAGACAGTGCTGGACTTTACAAGAGCCATACAAATTGAGGACCTTAGTTTGGAACTCCCCCCGACCTGGCCCTCACGAGGGCTAAACCTTATTTCTTCAATCCTGCATCTGTGCACTGTGGACAGCTCGATGTATAGTCTTTGCGGGGACTGGATAAGCACGCAACAAAAATGGTTTCCACTGCACCCGTGACAATAAACTAAACTGAGTTGGGAAACTCGGTGGATGGGAGCCAGATCAGAGGTGGAGTTGTGGTCTCACCACCCCCATCACATGCTAGGTGGAGTTCCACCCTTGGGAGCAGTGGGTTTGAGAGCCCACCCTTCTAGGGCTGCCTCACCGTGAAGAGCTGGGGAGAGAACAGCAACTGGTTCCTCCCGTCCAAAGTCAAAGTCAAAGTCAAAGTAGCCTTTATTGTCATTCGGACCTTTTGGTCTGAACGAAATTTCGTTGCCTCGCAGTCATACATATAATAAAAATGACAAAAACAAAACACAATAAACACAAATTTAACATCCACCAGGGCTGGGATCGATCGGTGAGCAGGGAAGGGCCTGTCCCACGAGCATTGCGACTGCTTGCGGCAAGCGCGACCTAACGTGGTAGCTTGAGCCGTACGGCTGTCCCACTTCGATCGCCGGAGCCGTATGGAGTCGTGCGGGGCTGGTCCCGACATCGCGCGGGGCTCCAAAAAACTGTCCGTGTTCAAAAATTCGACCTTCCCGCGGACTTCGCTCGAATTTCACGTCAACGCTTACGGGGTCACTCGACCTCCGCGCCCCCCCCCCCCCCCCCCCCCGAATGGTATGTTAGCTTTCATAGCAAAAGGATTTGAGTATAGGAGCAGGGAGGTTCTACTGCAGTTGTTAAGGGTCTTGGTGAGACCACACCTGGAGTATTGCGTACAGTTTTGGTCTCCAAATCTGAGGAAGGACATTATTGCCATAGAGGGAGTGCAGAGAAGGTTCACCAGACTGATTCCTGGGATGTCAGGACTGTTTTATGAAGAAAGACTGGATAGACTTGGTTTATACTCTCTAGAATTTAGGAGATTGAGAGGGGATCTTATAGAAACTTACAAAATTCTTAAGGGGTTGGACAGGCTAGATGCAGGAAGATTGCTCCCGATGTTGGGGAAGTCCAGGACAAGGGGTCACAGCTTAAGGATAAGGGGGAAATCCTTTAAAACCGAGATGAGAAGAACTTTTTTCACACAGAGAGTGGTGAATCTCTGGAACTCCCTGCCACAGAGGGTAGTCGAGGCCAGTTCATTGGCTATATTTAAGAGGGAGTTAGATGTGGCCCTTGTGGCTAAGGGGATCAGAGGGTATGGAGAGAAGGCAGGTACGGGATACTGAGTTGGATGATCAGCCATGATCATATTGAATGGCGGTGCAGGCTCGAAGGGCCGAATGGCCTACTCCTGCACCTAATTTCTATGTTTCTATGTTTCTATGTTTCTGGTTTGGTCTCGCATGCAGTCGCATGCTGGTGGGACCGGCCCTGGAGGCATTTCTGGCGTCCTTCTGACGAGCATTTGACGAACAGTGACAGATGGCCCCTCTGCTGTTATGCAAACAGGCAAGGTGGTTACAGCCTCGGCTATTAATAAAGAGGCAGAAGGGTCTAATCAGAAGAACGGCTTATATCTGTCCAACAAAGGCAACACGAAGCAAAGTATTGCTGCCAGTGACCTCATGCTACACAGCTTAAACGTGGCACAACAAAGAACCTAGCCAACTCACACAGGACAGCATGCAGTGGGATTATCTTGGAGAGGTTGGACAGACTTGGATATATTTGAAGCAGAGATAGATAGGTTTGCAGGTAGACAAAAATGCTGGAGAAACTCAGCGGGTGCAGCAGCATCTATGGAGCGAAGGAAATAGGCAACGTTTCGGGCCGAAACCCTCGGGTTTCGGCCCGAAACGTTGCCTATTTCCTATAGCATATTTCCTTCGCTCCATAGATGCTGCTGCACCCGCTGAGTTTCTCCAGCATTTTTGTCTCCCTTCGATTTTCCAGCATCTGCACAGTTCCTTCTTAAACAAAATTAGTACGGGTGCCAGCGGTCACGGGGAGAAAGCGGGAGAATGCGGAGAGGTAGATCAGCCGTGATTGAATTGTGGAGTCGACTTGATGGGCCGAAGATCCCCCCCCCCCGCCCGGTGATAGTTGCACAGGAGAGGCAAGGAACTGCAGATGCTGAAACCTGGAGCAACACACAAAGTGCTGGAGTAACTCAGCGGGCCAGGCAGCATCTGTGGAGTGAAATCTGTACAGAGAAGGTTCACCAGACTGATTCCTGGGATGTCAGGACTTTCAAATGAAGAAAGACTGGATAGATTCGGCTTGTACTCGCTAGAATTCAGAAGATTAAGGGGGGATCTTATAGAAACGTACACAATTCTTAAGGCTAGATGCAGGAAGATTGTTCCCGATGTTGGGGAAGTCCAGAACAAGGGGTCACAGTTTAAGGATAAGGGGGAAATCTTTTAGGACCGAGATGAGAAAAGCATTTGTCACACAGAGAGTGGTGAATCTCTGGAATTCTCTGCCACAGAAGGTAGTTGAGGCCAGTTCATTGGCTATATTTAAGAGGGTGTTAGATGTGGCACTTGTGGCTAAAGGGATCAGGGGGTATGGAGAGAAGGCAGGGATGGGATACTGAGTTGGATGATCAGCCATGATCGTATTGAATGGTGGTGCAGGCTCGAAGGACCGAATGGCCTCCTCCTGCACCTATTTTCTATGTTTCTATTTTGCTGTGTTTTACGACTGTCGGCAGACCAATTTCACTCCTGGGATAAATATATTTCTATCGTATCGTATCCCAAAAGTTCTCTCGAAGTCCAGAGAGCAGAGTGTCCCATGGAGGTACATCTGTTACATGGGGTTCAGCGGGATGGTCTTCCCACTGGATCTTCCCATGCTTTTTTAAAAGACCTTTTTTTTTTTTTTACACACACGGTTTAGCAAAATAACTTCCACATGATCAACCGATCTGGCTGTTCAGAGGAAGCTTGGCTAGGAGACCGGTATGTGCTGTATCTCAGCTGCTATCTCTTCCGACTGTGTAGCTCAACAGTGAGAGGTATAAATGAAAGCAGCTGTTCCAAGTAGTGTTCAGAAACCTCGTGCACCGCTGAGTCCCGTCAAAGAGCCTCCGCGCTGGATTGAAGTTTCACCTCCAGGATGCGGGGACATTTAATGACGGAGGTAGACACAAGAAGCTGGAGTAACTCAGCGGGACAGGCAGCATCTCTGGGGAGAAGGAATGGGTGACGTTTCGGGTCGAGACCCTTCTTCAGACTGAGAGTCAGGGAAACGAGAGATATAGACAGTAATAGACAATAGGTGCAGGAGTAGAGGCCATTCGGCCCTTCGAGCCAGCACCGCCATTCAATGTGATCATGGCTGATCATCCCCAATCAGTACCCCGTTCCTGCCTTCTCCCCATATCCCCTGACTCCACTATTTTTATGACGTAGAGAGATATCGAACAGATGAAAGAAAGATTTTTGCAAAAAAAGTAACAATGATAATGGAGGTGGGCCATTGTTAGCAGTTGGTTAGAAACCCTTGGGTTTCGGCCCAAAACGTTACCCATTTCCTTCGCTCCATAGATGCTGCTGCACCCGCTGAGTTTCTCCAGCATTTTTGTCTACCTTCGATTTTCCAGCATCTGCAGTTCCTTCTTGAACATTAATGAAACCAAACTGTTCGACAAGAAATGACAAAATGTTCGACAAGACCACACCTGGAGTATTGTGTGCAGTTTTGGTCCCCTAATTTGAGGAAGGACATTCTTGCTATTGAGGGAGTGCAGCGTAGGTTTACATGGTTAATTCCCGGGATGGCGGGACTGTCATATGCTGAGAGAATGGAACGGCTGGGCTTGGAGTTTAGAAGGATTAGAGGATATCTTATTGAAACATATAAGATTATTAAGGGTTTGGACACGCGAGAGGCAGGAAACATGTTCCCGATGTTGGGGGAGTCCCGAACCAGGGGCCACAATTTAAGAATAAGGGGTAATCCATTTAGAACGGAGACAAGGAGACACTTTTTCTCACAGAGAGTTGTGAGTTTGTGGAGGCCGGTTCTCTGGATACATTCAAGAGCGAGCTAGATAGGGCTCTTAAAGATAGCAGAGTCAGGGGATATGGGGAGAAGGCAGGAACGGGGTACTGATTGGGGATGATCAGCCATGATCACATTAAATGATGGTGCTGGCTTGAAGGGCCGAATGGCCTACTCCTGCATCTATTGTCTATTGAATGTGACATGCTCAAGAAATTCCCAAACTATCCTTTAAAACATTTTGTTAATGAAAGCTGAAGGCTCCTAATAACTGGCTCCTAATAACTATTTAGCATTGTAGGGATAGGTTTGGCAAATGTAATATTTTGTTTAGAGGTACGGCATGGAAACAGGCGTTTTGGTTCATTGTGCCCATGGTGATTATTGATCACCCATTCACACGTTCCATGTTATCTCATTCCCTACACAGCAGGGGCAATTTACAGAGGGCCGATTTAAGCAACAAACCCGCATGCCTTTGGGATGTGGAAGGAAACTGGAGTACTAGGAGGAAAGCCATGGGGGTCACAGAGGGGACGTGCAGACTCCACATAGACAGCACCCAAGGTCAGGATCGAACCGGGGACTCTGGCGCTGTGAGGCAGCAGCTCTAGCAGCTGCGCTACCCTACCCTGTTACGTACAAGATGATTATTGATCACACTTACTGGTTGCCCGCCATTGGAGAGTCAGACCTCAGGAGCACCTTCTCAAACGCCCAGCTTGTCAGAGAGTCATCCCATTGCCTTGACTTGTCATGCCTATATGAGATAAAGAAAATCAATAATTTCAGGCTGATAGACTTTACCCTCGTTAGCAGAAAGAATTAACGACCCAAGGGAGAGTTAACAGGGTAGGACTGGCCCATATGCAGTGGAGTTTACATAGAAACATAGAAACATAGAAAATAGGTGCAGGAGTAGGCCATTCGGCCCTTCGAGCCTGCACTGCCATTCAATATGATCATGGCTGATCATCCAACTCAGTATCCCATCCCTGCCTTCTCTCCATACCCCCTGATCCCTTTAGCCACAAGGGCCACATCTCCCTCTTAAATATAGCCAATGAACTGGCCTCAACTACCTTCTGTGGCAGAGAATTCCACAGATTCACCACTCTCTGTGTGAAAAATGTTTTCCTCAAAGATTTCCCCCTTATCCTTAAACTGTGACCCCTAGTTCTGGACTTCCCCAACATCGGGAACAATCTTCCTGCATCTAGCCTGTCCAACCCCTTAAGAATTTTGTAAGTTTCAAAGAGGTCATCTCATTGTAGAATAAGTTTGCGGGACTCAAAGTGCTGGAGTAACTCAGCGGGTCAGGCAATAGCCCTGGAGAAAAGAAATAGGTGACGTTTCAGGTCGAGACCCTTCTTCTTCAGGTTGTTCCTTCATTTATCTAGTCTGATGAAGGGTCTCGACCCAAAACGTCACCTTTTCTACAGAGATGCTGCCTGAACCGCTGAGTTGCTCCAGAATTTTGCGTCTGTCTTCAATGTAAACCAGCACGGTGGCACAGTGGTAGAGTTGCTGCCTTGCAGCGCCGGAGACCCGGGTTCGATCCTGACGACGGGCGCTGTCTGTACGGAGTTTGTACGTTCTCCAAGATCTTCGGTTTCTTCCCACACTCCAAAGATGTGCAGGTTTGTAGATTCATTGGATTGGATTTTTTTAAATACTTGGTATATGTGTAAATTGTCCCTAGTGTGTGTGTGTGTGTGTGTAAGCTTGTGTTAATGTGCGGGAATCGCTAGTCAGTGCGGACTCGATGGGCCGAAGGGCCTGTTTCTGCACTGTATCTCTAAAATAAACCAAATCTGCAGTTCCATCCCACACGGGACTGTTGAGGGACTGATAGGTTTGGTATTGAGAGGATACTTGGAGTGAGAATCCAGAACAAAGGTGCAGCCTCATGAGAAAGGGTCTTCTTTCTAATCCATTTGCCAAAATCATTTGATGACAAGCCTTTATTTCAATACAACTATATAGACTTCTTAAGGTGACTTTATTTCATTGACATCATTCTTATATCATGCTGATATTTTTTATTTATTTGGCACACAAGATAAACAGAGGAGAAAACCAAGTTTCATTTATCACCTTAAAATCCGACTTAGATTCTCTGGGGCTAAATTGGAATTGGCAGACAATGTGTCATTCAGTGATTTCGAAGTGCAATGCCTGGTTTGTGAAGGGAAATGGGAGGACACGACTGAAGCCAGGAATCTACCTTCACCCCCAAGGGACTGGTTTAAACAGTGGGGTGCAGAGAGATACAAGATCAAATGGACCATTACCAAGATAGTCATAGAGTGATACAGTGTGGAAAGAGGCCCTTCAGCCCAACTTACCCAACTTGTCCCAGCTATACTAGCCCCACCTACCCACATTTGGCCCATATCCCTCTAAACCTGTCCTATCCATGTACCTGTCAAACTGTTTCTTCAACAGACAATAGGTATAGGAGTAGGCCATTCGACCCTTCGAGCCAGCACCGCCATTCAATGTGATCATGGCTGATCATCCCTAATCAGTACCCCGTTCCTGCCTTCTCCCCATATCCCCTGACTCCGCCATCTTTAAGAGTTCTATCCAGCTCTCTCTTGAAAGTATCCAGAGAACCGACTTTCAAGAGAGAGCTAGATGCAAGGCATTCTGGCAACAACTGTACATTAAAGGATAGACACAAAGTGCTGGAGTAACTCCACGGGTCAGGCAGCATCTCTGGAGGAGGAAGAACAGGTGACGTGTTAGTTCGAGTTAGTAAGAATAAGGGGTAAGCCATTTAGAACGGAGACGAGGAAACACTTTTTCTCACAGAGAGTGGCGAGTCTGTGGAATTCTCTGCCTCAGAGGGCAGTGGAGGCCGGTTCTCTGGATGCTTTCAAGAGAGAGCTAGATAGGGCTCTTAAAGATAGCGGAGTACTGATTGGGGATGATCAGCCATGATCACATTGAATGGCGGTGCTGGCTCGAAGGGCCGAATGGCCTACTCCTGCACCTATTGTCTATTGTATCTATTGAGACCCTTCTTCAGAACGAGAGTCAGGGGAGAGGGGAATTAGAGGTATGAAGAGGTACAAAGAACAAATGAATGAAAGGTAGGCAAAAGGGAGAGGTCAAAGCCAGCAACGATGAACAAGGAACGGATCCCAGTGCCTAGGGATGTGGGGCAAGACAGGACACACGGTCATCGGAGACTGGGAAAAGCACAAGCTGTCCAGCAGAGTGTTGGAACGATCGGGATTGCAGGTAATAATACACAAATCAGCTTCACCTGCCAACAGGCTGAGACAGAGCTGAAATCAATTCTAAATTTAGGACCTATTTTATTGATACAAACTTCATCTCGGCTGTGCAGACAAATTAAAAAAACAAAAATCAATACCAGAAAAAATATGCACTGTCCTGCTTTTAAGACACTGTTCTAACTCTATGCTGGACTTTGTCGACCAATCTGCTACTGGGGACATTTTGATCTAGCCATTGATTCTTCCAACTTGGTTTGCAATTTGTTGCTGATATATTAACCAGAATCAGCAATGAATTACAATAAAGACTATTCAGAATGGGTGCTGCACAGAACAGGCCCTTCAGCCCATCACGTCTATGCTATACATGGTCCAATTTAAACTAATGCCTGAAGAAGGGTTTCAGCCCACAACATCACCCGATCCTTCTATCCAGAGATGCTGCCTGACCCACTGAGTTACTCCAGCACTTTGTGTCCATCCTTTTGTGTACAGTTGCTGCCAGAATGCCTTGCAGTTTAAAAGCCCTGTCCCACTGTACGAGTTCATTCAAGACTTCTCCCGAGTTTGCCCTGATTCGAACTCGGAGATTTACGGTAATGGCCGCTCGTCGGTACTCGGGGCTCTCGTGGACATTTTTCAACATGTTGAAAAATCTTCACGAGTCTTCCCGAGCACCTGCCGTTAGCATTACGAGCCGCTAAGAGACGTCCCCGAGCTCCGACGTACCTGCTACGTACATTCTACGTGCTTACCACGAGTTTGATTTATTTTTAAAAACTCGGGAGAGCTCTTGAATGAACTCGTACAGTGGGACAGGGCTATTAGTCTTCCCCTCCTGTTCCAGTTCCCACAGAGTTACTCCAGCATTTCGTGTCTATCTTCAGTTTAAATCAGCATCTGCAGTTCCTGCCACACATTACAGTAATGCCTGCTGCGTGCACATCATACAGTGCAGTAACAGGCCCTTTGGCCTACAATGCCCGTGCCAAATATGATGCCATTAATCTAATATTCAACTGAATGTGATCCATATCCTCCCATTCTCTGCACATCCATGTTCCTATCCATTTTTTCTAAACATTGCATACACTTTCTTCTTCAATTTGCAACCTCTCCTGTCATCCTGGGTTCCCTTACCTTGCCAGCTCCTCCTTAACTCTGAACCAGTCTTTAAACATGCCAAATGTGGACGTAACTAATAGCAGCTGCTTCCAAATTATTTTCCTAGCTCCTGCTAATAATCTAATTTGCCCCCCCCCCATCATTTAGCACTTTCCTTCAAGATTCAGACTAAAGCCTTACTCAGAACTAATTACAACTTAAGGAGGTGCGATCACATTGCTTCCAAAATGCTTTCGACTCAAACGCCCATCAGCTGGTCAATCTCGTTTCCCCAATTCGGGTCCAAAGTAGCCCCTCCTCTGCTTGTGTTCATAAGTGGTGGCCAATGTTGGGCGAGTCCAGAACCAGGGGCCACACAGTCTTAGAATAAAGGGGAGGCCATTTAAGACTGAGGTGAGAAAAAACTTTTTCACCCAGAGAGTTCCCTGCCACAGTGGAGGCCAAGTCACTGGGTGGATTTAAGAGAGAGTTAGATAGAGCTCTAGGGGCTAGTGGGATCAAGGGATATGGGGAGAAGGCAGACACGGGTTATTGATTGGGGATGATCAGCCATGATCGCAATGAATGGCGGTGCTGGCTCGAAGGGCTGAATGGCCTCATCCTGCAATGGTAGGAGAAAAATTAGGCCATTCGGCCCGTCAAGTCTACTCTGCCATTCAATCATGGCTGTTCTATCTCTCCCTCCTAACCCCATTCTCCTGCCTTCTCCTCATAACCCCCGACACCCGTACTCATCAAGAATCTATCTATCCCTGCCTTAAATATATCCATTAACTTGGCCTCCACAGCCTTCGTTGGCAAAGAATTCCACAGGTTCACCACCCTCTGACTAATGGTGCTGAGAGGGAGGGGGAAGGGAGACAAGAGATTTCGACGGTGATACTGATGTAGAACAAATGAATGAAAGATATGCAAAAACGATCAAGGGAACAGGTCATTGTTAGCTATGAGCTAGGTGAAAATGAGTTACAGCCAACGAGACTCAACAGGATGACATTGAAACTAGTAGGGTGGGAGAGGGGCAGAGAGAGGGGATGCAATGGTTACTTGAAGTTAGAGAAGTCAATATTTATATCGCTGGTCACTCTCGTCATTTGTATTCTGAAGTTGTCCTCCATTCACCTCATTGGGAACGACAGATGGCACAATGGGCTAAGTGTTCGGCTGGCAACCGGAAGGTAGCCGGTTCGAATCCCGCTTGGAGTGCATACTGTCGTTGTGTCCTTGGGCAAGACACTTCACCCACCTTTGCCTGTGTGTGAATGTGTGTGAATGTGTGTGAGTGATTGGTGGTGGTCGGAGGGGCCGTAGGCGCAGATTGGCAGCCACGCTTCCGTCAGTCTGCCCCAGGGCAGCTGTGGCTACAGAAGTAGCTTACCACCACCGAGTGTGACTGAGGAGTGAATGAATAATGCGATGTAAAGCGCCTTGAGTATTAGAAAGGCGCTATATAAATCCCATCCATTATTATTCACTGAATCAATCTGATGAAGTTACTTTGCATTTGCTGAGGGATAACACCATCGTTTTAACAATGGGTTCCCCAAACTAGGAGAGTTCTCATGAAAGGACAATAAGTAAATCTAATTCTGAATCTGAAATTCTTGGACGCGGAAATTAAAGCGGAACCTACGTGTGAGGTGCATCGCAATGAAAACTGTGTTTATTCACTCTGGAGTTTAGAAGGATGAGAGGATATCTTATTGAAACATATAAGATTATTAAGGGTTTGGACACGCTAGAGGCAGGAAACATGTTCCCGACGTTGGGGGAGTCCAGAACCAAGGGCCACACACAGTTTAAGAATAAGGGGTAAGCCATTTAGAACGGAGACGAGGAAACACTTTTTCTCACAGAGAGTTGTGAGTCTGTGGAATTCTCTGCCTCAGAGGCCGGTTCTCTGGATTCTTTCAAGAGAGAGCTAGATAGGGCTCTTAAAGATAGCGGAGTCAGGGGATATGGGGAGAAGGCAGGAACGGGGTACTGATTGGGGATGATCAGCCATGATCACATTGAATGGCGGTGCTGGCTCGAAGGGCCGAATGGCCTACTCCTGCACCTATTGTCTATTGTCTATTGTCTATAAAGATGGACAGAACAGCATTACTTTTTCTATTTGCTTACACTTGGTGGACCGAAGGGCCTGTTTCCGCGCTGCATCTCTGAACTAAACTAAAGTGGCAGTGTGCACCTTCTTTGCTTCTGTTTCACCAAGTAAACCTTGATCGATTATTCTACTGGCAGTCTGCAGGGAAGAAATGAATTTCTAAAGGTCCTCTCTTCTGCGGCATTTGGCAGCAGCTTTGAATATTGATTAATTTTAAATGGTCACCACATCATCTAATAAGAATAACTAACGGCTACAAATGCATGTGGATTATACAATTAAAATCCAGTGGGGTTGTTGGGGTGATTCTATGGGATTAGCCATCACCATATTTAGATTTTGCAAACAAGCTTGCAAATAATTGACTTTCATCATCTATGAGACAGCATAGTAGCCCCCCCTACAGCCTCCATGGGCCGAAGGGCCTGTTTTCATGTTGCATCTCTAAGCTCCACACTGACAACTAGCGGCCAGTATCACATCCATCTGGGACCACCCTATTAGCCCCTGTCCCACTTGGGAAACCTGAACGGAAACCTCTGGAGACTTTGCGCCCCACCCAAGGTTTCCGTGCGGTTCCTGGAGGTTTTTGTCAGTCTCCCTAATGGTCGAAAGTGGTTTCCGCATTCTTCTATGTTCCGGCGATTATTTCAAAAAATTCAAAACCGGCCGCAACTAAAAATAGGTTGCCGTTTTAAAATTCGGTAATTTTTTAGTCGAAGCCGGTTGCGATGCTAGTTGAAGGTGGTTGCCGGAGGTTGCAGGTAGTGGAAGGTCTTACCTTCTTCTATGTTCTAGGTAAGACCTTCCACTACCTGCAATCTCCGGCAACCACCTGCAACCTCCGGCAACCACCTTCAACTAGCATCGCAACCGACTTCGACTAAAAAATTACCGATTTTTAAAACGGCAACCTATTTTTAGTCGCGGCCGGTTTTAAATTTTTTGAAATAATCGCCGGAACATAGAAGAATCCAAATATATCCGCCACTTGTGATAAATGTCTAGCCCAAAAGGCAACTATAACACACTCCTTAGTTTCCTGCATAAAACTTTATAGATTTTGGAATGATATTTTTGAAATATTTACAAAATTATTCAAGACAAGAATGGAACCTAATACTGAAATGATTATATTTGGTGTAATGGAAGATGGGAATAAATTGAACACATCTCAAAATCTATTCCTTAACTATGGTTTAATAATAGCAAAAAAATTAATACTTAAATTTTTGAAGGGTACATCAATACCAACGCTTAAAATGTGGATTGCAAGTATGTTGGACACCGCTCATCTTGGGGAAATGCGATTCCTCCTAATGGATAAATCAGACCAATTCATAACGAGTTGGTCTCCATTCGTCGTTTTTTTGGAATCATATGGTGCAACACAATTGTAAAAAATAACTGTTTCAGGACTGGACGAGGGTTGGTCAAGATTATAAATAATGATCTCCTTTTCTTTTTTATTTTATTTTATTTTCTCTATTTTCTCTCTCAACTTTCTTCATTTACTCGTTTTCTTTCTTCACACACTATATATTTCACATCTTTCTATCCTTTACTATCTAACTTCTTTTTCTTATTCTAATCTTTTTTCAATGTAACAAAAAAAAAAAAAAGAAGTTGTGCATAAAATGTATTATGAAAATATATATTAGGCGCTTTGGTGCCATATGACTGTACTTACTTCTAATAAAATAAAATATTTAAAAAATAAAAAAAAAATTAAAAATAAAAAAAAAAAGTTAAAAAAAAAACATAGAAGAAGCGGAAACCGCATTAGGGAGACTGACAAAAACCTCCGGGAACCGCACGGAAACCTTGGGTGGGGCGCAAAGTCTCCAGAGGTTTCCGTTCAGGTTTCCCAAGTGGGACAGGGGCATTACCCATCTAACTGTCCCCACGTGGACACACGTTGCTGGAGTAACTCAGCGGGACAGGCGGCATCTCTGGAGAGAAGGAATGGGTGACGTTTCGGGTCGAGACCCTTCTGCAGACTCTGTTTCTTCAGTCTTTAAAGCAGCATCTGCAGTTCCTTCCTGCACACATCACTGTTCCCACATTCACACCCTCTCTCCTGCATTCCGCTGGTCACTTATGTCACTTCAATTACAGGAAAAATGTTGCCAATGTTGGGGGAGTCCAGAACCAAGGGCCACAGTCTAAGAATAAAGGGGTAGGCCATTTAAAACTGAGATGAGGAAAAACATTTTCACTCAGAGAGTTGTGAATTTGTGGAACTCTCTGCCACAGAAAGCAGTAGAGGCCAAATCACTGGATGGATTTAAAAGAGAGTTAGATAGGGCTCTAGGGGCTAGCGGAATCAAGGGATATGGGGAGAAGGTGAACACGGGTTACTGATTGTGGATGGTCAGCCATGATCACAATGAATGGCGGTGCTGGGTCGAAGGACCAAATGGCCTACTCCTGCACCTATTGTCTATGTTTCTATTTGCTATGGGGTTTTTTGGGGGGGGGGGACAGATTTGTTGGTCCAATAAGTTACAATATCCTGGGCCATTGGAGAGGGAGGACAGTTGACACCATGGGATATCTTATTCTGTGTGTGCACTCTGAACCTTGACCCTCCCACGAGTGGAAGCATCCTCTCCACGCCCACCGTATCTAGCCCTGAATTGAATCCACATTGAATAGTGGATTAGGCTCAATCTGCTCAATGAGCCATAGAGTTAAGGGCCAGTCCCACTTTCACCACCTAATTCACGACCTCTGCCCTTGACTCATACTCGCAGCATGGTCGTCACGAGGTCGTAGGTAGGTCGTAGCAGGCCGTGATGCTAGTCGTAGGTACTCGTGGCATCAAGTAGGTCGGGGAGTTTTTTCTAGCCTGATGAAAAATGTCCACAAGTAAAAAAGGTTGTGAATTAGGTCATGAAAGTGGGACAAGTGTGGAAACAGGCCCTTCGGCCCAACTTGTCCATGGCGACTAGGATGCCCACTGCGCCAGTCCAATTTGTCATCATATGACCCATATCCCTCTAAACATGTCTCATCTATGACCCATATCCCTCTAAACCTATCTATGTACCTAAGATAGACACAAGAAGCTGGAGTAACACAGCCGGACAGACAGCATCTCTGGAGAGAAGGAATGGGTAACGGTTTGTGTGGAGATCCTTCTTCAGACTCCCATTGAAGAGTCCCTGTCTTCAGATGGGTCTCGACCCGAAACGTCACCCAGAGCATCTCCAGTAAGACTGTGAGTAACATGGCCAAAATTCACAGCAATACAGGATAGGGCTTTTTCTAAAATTAATATACAGCGCAGACAGGAAGTGGACAAGATGAGATGAAATATATACACATACCTACATATACATACAAATATTTGTGTGTGTATATATATATGTGTCAGTGAACGTATGTGTGTGTGTGTGTGTGTGTATATATATATAGATATATATATTTATATACACACACACACGCACAAACACACACATAAACATATATGTGTGTGTGTGTTAGTTTGTGTATATATAGATATATATATTTATATATGCACACACACATATATATGTTTGTGTGTGTGTGCGTATATATATATATATATATATATACACACACACACACACACACACACACATACATACACTGACACATATATATATACACACACACAAATATATGTATGTATATGTGGGTACGTACATATATACATACACTGAACCTTTTTTATTGCATAGTTTACAGTGTACTATGTTTACATATTATATTATGCTGTTGCAAGTACGAGTTTTATTGTTGTATCTGGGACATAGGACAATAAAACACTCTTGACTTGATCCTTTGGATTCCTGAACCAGTTAAAACAAATTCTCATCCAGAAGGCCAGAACATTGGATCAAACTACTGAATATCCTGGAATGCCAGTTGGCAAATTTCCCTAACTGTTCCCTGAGCCAAACCTCTGACATTTTAATAAGCATAAGGTTCTCGACTGGATCATTGCACTATTAATCACCCAAAGCTGCATCATGGGCTCATTGAAACAATAAACAAGCCCTTCACCCCAGTAGGTCACACACTGCTGGAGTAACTCAGCCAGTCTGGCAGCCTCTCTGGAGAACATGGATAGGTGACGTTTTGGGTCGGGATCCTGCTTGTTGGGATGCAAGTTGGAAAAGGGGGAAGGCAGGACAAATCATGGCAGGGGTGTCTGTATCCCCCATTAGGTCCCAGCTAGCCCATTCGGCCCATTAAGTCCCTGCTAGCAATCAAGACCATCCATCACACCATCACCAGCACACAAACCAACCTCCCTCCCATTGACTCCATTTATACCTCCCGCTGCCTCGGCAAGGCCAGCAGCATGACGCAGGATCAGTTAGTCGCACCCTGGCCAGTCCCAGCCTACTCAACCTCTGCCTATAGCTCAGACCCTCAAGTCCTGGCAACATCTTCGTGTTAAAGGCTGCACATGGCAGCTTGTTGGAACACAGGGGATTCAAAGGTTGCGGGGAAGTGGCGCTTGCGGCCAAGATCGGATCAGCCATGACCTAACTATGTGCCAGAACAGGCACGAGGAATTGTACAGAGTCCACCTGCTCCTATTTCTGAAGTTGGACACAAATAGCCGGAGTAACTCAGCGGGTCAGGCAGCATCTCTGGAGAGAAGGAATAGGTGATGCTTCGTGTTGAGACCCTTCTTCACAATGAGAGTTAGAGGAAGGGAAACGAGAGATATATTTTCTTATATTTCTTGCTTCTTATGTTCTTGTTGGAAGGTTATCCCATGGGGGCAGGTCACAATGTATGACTAGGCCGGTGCCCTGAGGTTTGACAGGCCCACTTCAGGATCAATGCTATAGAGTCATAGCATGGAAACAAGCCCTTTGGTCCAACTTGCCCACGCCGACCAACATGTCCCATCTACACCACTTCCACCTGCCTGCACCTGACCCATATCCCTCCAAACCTATCTTCTTGATGTACCTGTCCGAATGTCTCTTAAATGTTATGGTAGTACCTGCTTCAACTACCTGCTCGGGCAGATCGTTCCATAAACCCACCACTCTTTGTGTACAAAGAGTTGCCCCTCAGGTTCCTATTAAATCTTTCGCCTCTCACCTTAACATCTTCCCCAACATCGGGAACAATCTTCCTGCATCTAGCCTGTCCAACCCCTTAAGAATTTTGTAAGTTTCTATAAGATACCCCCTCAATCTTCTAAATTCTAGCGAGTACAAGCCGAGTCTATCCAGTCTTTCTTCATATGAAAGTCCTGACATCCCAGGAATCAGTCTGGTGAACCTTCTCTGTACAGATTTCCCTCCACAGATGCTGCCAGGCCCGCTGAGGTACTCCAGCACTTTGTGTGTTGCTCCAGGTTTCAGCATCTGCAGTTCCTTGCCTCTCCTGTGCAACTATCACTGGGCCAGACTGCGATCTGCAATACTGCATTTAATAACCCTGCGATGATCTATTGATCTTATTTGCCTTCCTATTTATATGCTGCACATTTTAGCATTGTGGAATTAAATTCTCTGCCACATCTGTTCCGACACTTTGTTCCTAAGGATCTATAACCAGATTGTGGTGACGTGATATAATTAGCACTCGTTAGCAATCACCTACTTTACAATAGACCGAGGAACAACTTTCTAGGATGGTGTTGAACTCCGTGAGTGTGGTTGGAGTTCATTTCTCTAGTCGCTTTCCTGACTTGAGTTGGAGTTTAATTTTGAGATACAGCGTGGAAACAGACCCTTCAGCCCAGCGAGTCCACGCCGACCATCGATCACCCGTACACTATCTATCCTGCACATCAGAGACAATTTACAGAAGCCAATTTACCTACAAACCCGCACATCCTTGGAATGTGGCGGGATCGGCCTCTGAGCTCTATCTGAGGACTTTAACATTGCTGAGCCCGCTGTCTCGGGTCAGAGGCCGACTTCGGGAACTACTAGCCGCAAGTGTTTCGATCACCCCGACACGGGAGTTTCGATCGCCCCGACACGGGAGTTTCGATCGCCCCGACACGGGAGTTTCGATCGCCCCGACGCGGGAGTTTCGATCGCCCCGACACGGGAGTTTCGATCGCCCCGACGGATGGTTCGACTGCCCCGACCGCGGGAGAAAAATGAGGAAAGATGATTGGACTTTGTTGCTTTCCATCCATCACAGTGAGGAATGTGTGGAATCCACTGTGGTGGATGTTTATGGTGACTTTTATGTAGTTGTGTGTCTTGTTGCTTTTTTTAGTATGACCGTATGGTGATTCGCTGTACCTTAATTGGTACACGTGACAATATAAGGCCTTTGAAACCTTTGAAACCGGAGCACCCGGAGAAAACCCACGGGGTCACAGGGAGAATGGAGCACCCACAGTTAGGATTGAACCCGGGTCTCTGGTGCTGTGAGGCAGGAACTCTACCACTGCACCACCATGCCTGCCTTAGCTCAACAGCAGTGCCATATCATCAGTTATCTCCATTTGAAAGAGACAGGAGCCCAATTTAACATCTTATCCCAATGATTGTTCCTTTAACAAGGGCGCATCCCCGTCACACACCACAACGCAGCTTCAGAGTTACTCCGATCTGTTGTAAACACACAACTTCTGATTCATCTGCGAAGTACACGTGGTCCTTGGGTTCCAAAGTCTCCTGTCCTTAGAGCTGTTCGACAAGTCGCCGAAAAAGGTTGCGCAAGTGGGACAGGCCCATTAGTCGACAAAGTCCAGGGACCTTGACGTTCACAGCAACAACTTTCAGTATCCTCCCTCGCTTCTGTGCAAACGGCTAAAAAGTGAAGTCAAGACTCTCACAACCTGTGCCTTTACCACCTCGAGAAACCCTGGACAATGAGATATGTAAACTTTTTGTATCATTTATAATGGGACATAAAGCAGTGTTTGCGGGGGTAGTTAGATATTGTTAAGTGACAGATAACAAACTATAGAAGAGCAAGTACCGAGGTCCCATGACTCACATAATCTTATGTTGCTGAGAGAGGATTTTATGCCATTGCCTGTTATAAAGGAATGGAACAACCTGTACACATTAATGTGAATTGTTACTAAATTCCCTGGACTATCAGAGCGGAGTTTATGTCACGTTAAACGCTTGTTTAAATGCTTCAGTAGAGGCACACACTTACTTCTGAGTCGGAAGGTTGTGAGTTCAAGTCTCACTCCAGACACTTGGACACAACAACTACGCTGATACTCAACGCAGTACTGAGGGCGTTCTGTCCTGTTTGCAACGGATGCTTAACTAAAGGGGCAGTCCCACTTGGGCGACTTAATCCGCGAGTTCTGGCGAGTTTGCCCTCGACTCGTACTCGCAGCGTGGTCGACACGAGGTCGTAGGAGGTCCTTGTAACTCTCCTTCATGCTCGAGAGTGGTCTCCGCGTACTCGAGGCCTCAGCTAGGTCGTGGCGTATTTTTCAACATGCTGAAAAATGCCCGCGAGTAAAAAAAAGGTCGCCATAGAAAAAATCGATACTTTTTTTACTTGTAGGTTTAGTCGTAGTAGGTCGGCATGTTAGTCGTAAGTAATCGAGGGTAGTGGAAGGTAGTCGTACCTAGTCTTCATCATAGTCGAAGGGAGATCGAAGGGATAGTCCTGGGATGTCAGGACTTTCATATGAAGAAAGACTGGATAGACTCGGCTTGTACTCGCTAGAATTTAGAAGATTGAGGGGGGATCTGATAGAAAGTTACAAAATTCTTAAGGGGTTGGACAGGCTAGATGCAGGAAGATTGTTCCCGATGTTGGGGAAGTCCAGAACAAGGGGTCACAGTTTAAGGATAAGGGGGAAATCTTTTACACCGAGATGAGAAAAACATTTTTCACACAGAGAGTGGTGAGTCTGTGGAATTCTCTGCCACAGAAAGTAGTTGAGGCCAGTTCATTGGCTATGTTTAAGAGGGAGTTAGATGTGGCCCATGTGGATCAGGGATCAGGGGGTATGGAGAGAAGGCAGGTACGGGATACTGAGTTGGATGATCAGCCATGAGGGGGACTTGATAGAGGTCTTTAAAATGATGAGAGGGATAGACAGAGTTGACGTGGATAAGCTTTTCCCACTGAGAGAAGGGAAGATTCAAACAAGGGAACATGATTTGAGAATTAAGGGACAGAAGTTTAGGGGTAACATGAGGGGGAACTTCTTTACTCAGAGAGTGGTGGCTGTGTGGAATGAGCTTCCAGTGAAGGTGGTGGAGGCAAGTTCGTTTTTATCATTAAAAAATAAATTGGATAGTTATATGGACGGGAAAGGAATGGAGGGTTATGGTCTGAGCGCAGGTAGATGGGACTAGGGGAGAATACGTGTTCGGCATGGACTAGAAGGGCCGAGATGGCCTGTTTCCGTGCTGTAATTGTTATATGGTTATATGGTTATATTGAATGGCGGTGCAGACTCGAAGGGCCGAATGGCCTACTCCTGCACCTATTTTCTATGTTTAGTAATCCTTAATGCAATATAAACAGTATTTAAAGGCATTTGGACAAACCATAGCTGATCGGCCAACTTTTCCCAGCTGATTGCTATGGCGAACATTCTCTAATGATCTGCACCAGGAGACAGTGAGACACAGGTTAAAGCTCTCTAATAGCTGCAAGCCAGCTACAAGTCTAGGGAAATGTTAACGAATGTAAAACAGCAGCTCTTACAAGCAGGTTCATTTACATCTCCTACCGTCTGCGAGCGGCTCTTTCGCAGACGTACAGAAGCAAAATCAATCTCCATCTTCCTCCCCCCCAGTGATGTGTCGGACCCACAACATCCACAACTTCTTAATTGACCCATCAATCAGATGACAGAGTTGTGGCTCACAAGCTGAGCATCACAGCGTTGTGAAGCATCCGCACCCAGCCTGCCTCCAGCACCAGGGTGCCGGGGGGACAACCGATCACGGCACGTCAGGCAGGGAACCGCCAGGTGAGGAGGAGGTGGGCTGGTGGGCCGGGAGCTCAGTCTAGACCTGAACTTCCAGAGGTTTGAAGAGGGGCTGAAAATCGACGAAAATACCTCGTTCAGCGTCAGCACCTTTGTTAACCTTACAAAGGAGGGACACAAAGTGATGAATTATTATAGCTCTGTCCCACGGTGCGAGTTCATTCCAAGAGCTCTCCCGAGTTTAAAAAAAATCAAACTCGCGGTAAGCACGGAGAATGAACGTAGCGGGTACGTCGGAGCTCGGGGACGTTTCTTAGCGCTAACGGCAGGCACTCGGGAAGACTCGCTAACGGCAGGTAAGCACGGAAAGACTCGTGAAGATTTTTCAACACGATGAAAAATGTCCACGAGATCCCCGAGTACCGACGAGCGGCCATTACCGTAAATCTCCGAGTTCGAATCAGGGCAAGCTCGGGAGAACTCTTGGAATGAACTCGTACAGTGGGACAGGGGTTTAACTCAACGGGTCAGGCAGCATCCCCCGGAGAACGTGGAGAGGTGACGTTTCGGGTCAGGACCCTATTTCAGACTCAGCATCCCCTGGAGAATGTGGATAGGTGATGATGTTTCGGGTCAGATGTCGTTTCAACTCTACCACTGGGGTGGGAGATTGCAACCTTCACGTGGTCCGCCCTGTTTCGACCAATGCAATCAACCCGGCGTGCACAGTCAAGTAAGATCAAATAGAACAAGTTGTCCTACAACTTTAGGCTCTGCATGCCATACGCAAGAAGAAGAAGAAGAAGAATAACTCTACCATTGCATCGCTGTTCCACCCCTTGTATTGTAAGGACATCTGCACAGCACAATCCCACTGGATCAGGGAATGGGGACTGACAGCCTCTTCACCTACCCTGGCCAATACACACGAAGGCAACAGTGACAGGAAGGCGATTAAGAAAATACACAAAGTGTCGGAGTATCTTATAGAAACATATAAAATTATAAAAGACCTGGACAAGCTAGATGCAGGAAAAATGTTCCCAATGTTGGGCGAGTCCAGATCCAGGGGCCACAGTCTTAGAATAAAGGGGAGGCCATTTGAGACTGAGGTGAGAAAAAACTTTTTCACCCAGAGAGTTGTGAATTTGTGGAATTCCCTGCCACAGAGGGCAGTGGAGGCCAAATCACTGGATGGGTTTAAGAGAGAGTTAGATAGAGCTCTAGGGGCTAGTGGAGTCAAGGGATATTTTGGGTGAAGGCAGGCACGGGTTATTGATATGGGACGATCAGCCATGATCACAATAATAATAATAATAATAATGGATGGGATTTATATAGCGCCTTTCTAATACTCAAGACGCTTTACATCGCATTATTCATTCACTCCTCAGTCACACTCGGTGGTGGTAAGCTACTTCTGTAGCCACAGCTGCCCTGGGGCGGACTGACGGAAGCGTGGCTGCCAATCTGCGCCTACGGCCCCTCCGACCACCACCAATCACTCACACACATTCACACACATTCACACACAGGCAAAGGTGGGTGAAGTGTCTTGCCCAAGGACACAACGACAGTATGCACTCCAAGCGGGATTCGAACCGGCTACCTTCCGGTCGCCAGCCGAACACTTAGCCCATTGTGCCACCTGTCGTCCCAATGAATGGCGGTGCTGGCTCGAAGGGCCGAATGGCCTCCTCCTGCACCTATTTTCTATGTTTCTATGTCCATGTAACTCAGCGGGTCAGGCAGCTTCTCTGGAGAACATTTAGAGAACATCCGGTGACATTTCAGGTCTGGACCCTTCTTCAGGCTGATTGTGGTGGTGTGTGTGGGAGAAGGGGGTGGGGGGGAGGGGGGGGGGGGGTTTGGTGAGAAAGCTGGAGAACCATACAGCATTGGATCAGTCCCTATGGCCCACATTGTCTCACTCTTGAAACCATTGACATTCATCTTAAATATACTGGGGCCTCCCACACCCCTCTTGAATGGAGATGTGCAATGAATGAAGGCATGTGTCCACTCATCTGACCCACAAGCCAACCCCAAGGCCTGTAAAGCATTTTGGGATGTTCACGGCTGGAGAGATCTGAGCGGTCCCGCATTTGACACCTGTCGGTTTAATTTCCTCTCTGCTGCTAATCTGTACATCCACAGAGTCAATAACCTGGTTATTTTAAATCGATGCACATCTGCCTTAAAGACTGCACTGACGGGAATCTCTATCAATGCATTAATCAGGGCACTAAAAATAGCTCAGAGAACATGGTACACTCACCAGGATGTATATCAAACACTCCCAGGTTAGTTCGAAGCACAGATTAGATTTAGAGTACAGCTCCCTCAATAATGTTCAAATTGCAGATAGTTCCTACACAGAAGTAATAAGTCCCGAATCAATATTTCTCAATGAAATTTTTTTTTGCAACTGTGATCCCTCATGTACTATGCCATTCCATTTGGGCAGGGCAAAGTTAACAGCATTATAATAGAAGAAGGGTCTCGACCCGAAACGCCGCCTATTCCTTCGCTCCATAGATGCTGTCTCACTGAGTTTCTCCAGTATTTTTGTCTACCAGATAATCTGTGGTTGTTGAGTTTATTTAAAAATGAATAAAATAACAGCAAGGATTTGAGTATAGGAGCAGGGAGGTTCTACTGCAGTTGTACAGGGTCTTGGTGAGACCACACCTGGAGTATTGTGTACAGTTTTGGTCTCCAAATCTGAGGAAAGACATTCTTGCCTTAGAGGGAGTACAGAGAAGGTTCACCAGACTGATTCCTGGGATGTCAGGACTTTCATATGAAGAAAGACAGGATAGACTCGGCTTGTACTCGCTATAATTTAGAAGATTGAGGGGGGATCTTATAGAAACTTACAAAATTCTTAGGGGGTTTGACAGGCTAGATGCAGGAAGATTGTTTCCGATGTTGGGGAAGTCCAGGACAAGGGGTCGCAGTTTAAGGATAAAGGGGAAATCCTTTAGGACCGAGATGAGAAAAACATTTTTCACGCAGAGTGGTGAGTCTCTGGAACTCTCTGCCACAGAAGGCAGTTAAGGCCAGTTCATTGGCTATATTTAAGAGGGAGTTAGATATGGCCCTTGTGGCTAAAGGGATCAGGGGGTATGGAGAGAAGGCAGGTACAGGATACTGAGTTGGATGATCAGCCATGATCATATTGAATGGCGGTGCAGGCTCGAAGGGCCGAATGGCCTACTGCTGCACCTATTTTCTATGTTTCTATGTTTCTAAATGTAATCTGGGATACTGACTTGCTCCTCGAGTGATACAGTGTGGAAACAGGCCCTTTGGCCCAACTTGCCCACACCGGCCAACATGTCCCAGCTACATGAGTCCCACCTGCCTGCACTCGGTCCATATCCCTCCAAACTTGTCCTATCCATATATCTGTCTCCATAGATGCTGCTGCACCTGCTGAGTTTCTCCAGTACTTTTGTCTACCATGTATCTGTCTAACTGTTTCTTAAACGTTGGGATAGTCCCAGCCTCTACTACCTCCTCTGGCAGCTTGTTCCATACACACACCACCGTTTGTGTGAAAAAAGTTACCTCTCAGATTCCTATTAAATCTTTTCCCCTTCACCTTGAACTTAATGTCCTCTGGTCCTCGATTCCCCTACACTGGGCAAGAGATTCTGTGCATCTACCTGGTCTATTCCTCTCATGATTTTATACACATGCTCCTCTTTAAATCATATCCATGGATCTTTTGCATGTACCTGAATCGGGTAAAGAGCCTCATCTCTAAGAGAGCAGCATTCGGGTTAGCATTAATCTCATAGTCTACTTTAAACATGATGCCACCGAATCCGACTGTAGCCATGGACAGCATCTCCTCACATTACCAACATCATGACCAACAGTTCATGATAGATACATAGAAACATAGAAAATAGGTGCAGGAGTAGGCCATTCGGCCCTTCGAGCCTGCACCGCCATTCAATATGATCATGGCTGATCATCCAACTCAGTATCCCATCCCTGCCTTCTCTCCATACCCCCTGATCCCTTTAGCCACAAGGGCCACATCTAACTCCCTCTTAAATATAGCCAATGAACTGGCCTCAACTACCTTCTGTGGCAGAGAATTCCACAGATTCACCACTCTCTGTGTGAAAAATGTTTTCCTCATCTCGGTCCGAAAAGATTTCCCCCTTATCCTTAAACTGTGACCCCTTGTTCTGGACTTCCCCAACATCGGGAACAATCTTCCTGCATCTAGCCTGTCCAACCCCTTAAGAATTTTGTAAGTTTCTATAAGATCCCCCCTCAATCTTCTAAATTCTAGCGAGTACAAGCCGAGTCTATCCAGTCTTTCTTCATATGAAAGTCCTGACATCCCAGGAATCAGTCTGGTGAACCTTCTCTGTACTTAGAAGGCTGGGTAGACACACAATGCTGGAGTAACTCAGCGGGACAGGCAGCATCTCTGGAGAGAAGGAATGGGTGACGTTTCAGGTCGGAAGAAGGGTCTTGACCATCGATCACCCGTTCACACTAGTTCCAATGCTATCCCACATTCTCATCCATTCCCAATCCCAATTGGGGGCAATTTTACAAGGGGGGCAATTAACCGACAAACCACCACATCTTTGGGATGCGGGAGGAAACCGGAGCACCCGGAGGAAACCCACCAGGTCACGGGGAGAACGTGCAAACTCCACACGAGGTCAGGATCATAGAAACATAGAAAATAGGTGCAGGAGTAGGCCATTCGGCCCTTCGAGCCTGCACCGCCATTCAATATGATCATGCCTGATCATCCAACTCAGTATCCTGTACCTGCCTTCTCTCCATACCCCCTGATCCCTTTAGCCACAAGGGCCACATCTAACTCCCTCGTAAATAAAGCCAATGAACTGGCCTCAAGTACCTTCTGTGGCAGAGAGTTCCACAGATTCACCATTGTCTGTGTGAAAAATGTTTTTCTCATCTCGGTCCTAGAAGACTTCCCCCTTATCCTTAAACTGTGACCCCCTTGTTCTGGACTTCCCCAACATCTGGAACAATCTTCCTGCATCTAGCCTGTCCAACCCCTTAAGAATTTTGTACGTTTCTATAAGATCCCCCCTCAATCTTCTAAATTCTAGCGAATCTAGGAACCGCTGCGCCGACCCAACTAGATCAGAACTCATCGCAGTGAATGGTCGCAGAACAGACTGGAGGGGAGACAGAGGGATCTGCAGCTATAGTTGGTAAAACAGGCTCTGAGCGTGCTGCTAAATTGGCAATGAGCCCCTAGTCCAGCTCTGACATTCAATCCAACTTTGAACAGTAAACGGGCGCGTCAGCAGTCCTACGAATACAGCGTGCTGAAATGTAACAGGGCTGAGCAAGCTTGCAGCAAGGATAACATCCAGTTCCCCAAAGCTAACACAACGCTCTTAATAATGGAAATCCAAATAACGCATTTCAATTTCATACCGATATCCAGCTCAATAAGCATTTTAAGATAGAAATTATCTGCTGCAATATTAATGAGCAAACACTTTATGTGTCAACGAACAAACAACGTGAAATCGGTTTCCTGTAATTCAGACTCTTACATCAGCACCTGCTGAAACTGCAGATAAATCACTATTGCAATGTCTTTGCCTCGATACTGTCGGCTCGGTGGGCAAAATGTACACCTACTGCGTCAGGAGTCTTGAGCTTCACAGCTCAGGTCAGTGTTTGCAGCGTACAATGTTGAGGGAGATCTCCTGATGTCCCGCTCGGATACAGAGCCCGTCTGGTCCTTGTCTGGACTCAGTCAGAAGGTAGCCCAGTTCCAGTCACCACTGAACCATCTTGTCATCAACTAGAGAGTGGTCCTGATCTACCATCTGCCTCACTTGAGACCCTCGGACTGTCTTTAATCGGACTTTACTGGGCAGTTAGCACTGGGATGAGGAAAATCTTTTTCACCCAGAGAGTTGTGAATCTGTGGAATTCTCCTCCACACAAGACAGTGGAGGCCAAGTTTGAATCTGAGTGCAAATCTTATTTTCTCCAAAAGTGCCTGTCCCACTTATGTGATTTTTTTTTTCGGCGACTTGCCGGCAACCGTCATAGTCGCAGCAGGTCGCCGAAAATTCTCAACATGTTGAAAATCCAGCGGCGACCAGAAAAAGGTACGACTCTTTGGGCGATTACTCACGGCCATACAGGCGTCACCCCCGTGACAAGGAAGCAGCCATTTTAAACTCTGGTGTGTAGAAGTTTCTCCTCGGAGCGTACCGAGAAAAAACTTTTTCACCCAGAGAGTTGTGAATTTGTGGAATTTCCTGCCACAGAGGCCAGTGGAGGCCAAATCACTGGATGGATTTAAGAGAGAGTTAGAGCTCTAGGGGCTAGTGGAATCAAGGGATATGGGGAGAAGGCAGGCACGGGTTATTGATTGGGGACGATCAGCCATGATCATAATGAATGGTGGTGCTGGCTCGAAGGGCTGAATGGCCTCCTCCTGCACCTATTGCCTATGAATTCACTGGATGTTTTCAAGAGAGAGTTAGATTTAGCTCTTAGGGCTCTTTGGAGGAACGTGGATACGTGACGTTTCAGGACGGGGCCCTTTGTCAGAGTTTCTTCTTGAGTTTGAAGAAGGGTCCTGACCCAAAACGTCACTTATCCTGTTAAGCTGCAACGGATAAACAAATCATTGTTCCATTACTGGTGCCTATGACAATTAAACACTCTTGTCTCTTGGCTAATCTCACAAACTGATGCATGGTCTCAAAGTGATTGTTTCTCAGCTCAGAAGGTGATGCCTCCCACTGCCCACTTCACATGGTGCATAAGTCTCCGCCAGTCCCCTGTCCCATACACTGTATCCGTTGCCCTCACACTGGCACTGTAATCCTTGGCACAAAGAAACGCAGCTCAGCGGGTCAGGCAGCGTCTGTGGAGGTAAATAGACAGACGACCTTTTGGGAATGGGACCCTTCTTCAGTCCGGATGGAGAAGGAAGGGTTGGGGGGGGGGAGAGATAGCTGCAAAAGAGAGGTGGGAGATCAGATAGCCTGGCAAGTGATAGGTGGGTACCGGTGGGAGGGGAGGGGGTGATTGTGGGGTGGGGGGAGTAGGTCAAGAAGACCAGAGGTGAAAGGGGACAAAAGGGTGTCAGATAAGAAGAGGAGGAGTGAAATGAACAGCTGGAAGGGGTTGCGATGTAGAAACATAGAAACAGAAAATATGAACAGTAGGCCATTCGGCCCTTTGATCCAGCACCGCCATTCAATACGATCATGGCTGATCATCCAAAATCAGTACCCAGTTCCTGCTTTCTCCCCATATCCCTTGATTCCGTTAGCCCTAAAAGCTAAATCCAACTCTCTCTTGACTACATCAAGAGATGTCTTTGGAAGTGGATGGGGAGAGGGGAAGGGGAAGGGGAGGGGGTGGTAAAAGGGGAATATGGGCCTCGGGAATGGGAGAGGACAGTACAGGGGAGGGGGGGGGTGGGGGGGGAAGGAGCAGGTTGGCTGGGGAGGTGGGAGACGTTGGGAGAAATATGTGCACACCAGAGTGGGGGGATGGGGACAGGGAAAACAAAGAGGGGTGGGAGAAAGTCTTGATTCCAATTCAATTAAGACACAGTGGATATAGACACAAAATGCTGGAGTAACTCAGCGGGACAGGCAGCATCTCTGGAGAGAAGGAATGGGTGACGTTTCGGGTCGAGACCCTTCTTCAGGCCCGATCCGATCCGAAACTCTGGAACTCTCTGCCACAGAGGGTAGTTGAGGCCAGTTCATTGGCTATATTTAAGAGGGAGTTAGATGTGGCCCTTGTGGCTAAAGGGATCAGGGGGTATGGAGAGAAGGCAGGTACGGGATACTGAGTTGGATGATCAGCCATGATCATATTGAATGGCGGTGCAGGCTTGAAGGGCCGAATGGCCTACTCCTGCACCTATTTTCTATGTATCTATGAAACGTCACCCATTCCTTCTCTCCAGAGATGCTGCCTGTCCCTCTGAGTTACTCCAGCATTTTGTGTCTATCTTCGGTTTAAACCAACATCTGCAGTTCATTTCACACACAACACACAGTGGATATTTCTACTGTCCTGACTAATTAAAATCAATATTAAACAGACTAAATGTTGATTATTTTTCATGAGTTAGTTCCAAGTTAGGCAATGTACTCTCTAGTACAGATTGTGTTACTTTTCATCACGATTGAACCTTCTAATATAATGTACCGACTGTATTAATAATAGATACTCATTCATCAAAAAATATAGAATGGAGCTGACATTGCTGCATTAATAAATATACCACATTTTTCCTGCATTATAATATTGACTTTGTTAAAGTCCTTCATTGGCTGTGAAGATATTGAGATGCTGTGTTTTAAAAAGTGACACAATTGCCAAGAAATATAATCGGCCAATGCTGTTTTTTAACAAGTGCTATGGGGTTTAAATATCGATGTTTTCCCGAGTGAAATGTGATAACAACCACTTCTGATTCATTTTGAGTCACTCCGAATAGATGGTGAACTCCTCTGGCTGTTGGCAAAGTGCAAAGTGCTGGAGGAACCAGGCAGCATCTGTGGAGGCAAGAACGTACGACCTTCCACAGTCTGAAGAAGGGTCTCGACCCGAAACGTTGCCTATTTCCTTCGCTCCATAGATGCTGCCTCACCCGCTGGCCCTTCGACCAACTTGCCCACAGCGACCAAGGTGCCCCATCTATACTAGCCCCAACTGCCTGTATTTGTCCCATATTCCTCCAAACCATTTCTTTTCCATGTACCTGTCCAAATGTGATTTAAAGACTTCGGAGCGGGAAGAGCTGTAGTGGCGCGTGGCTGCGACCCGACTTCGGAGCTTCGGAGGCTCCGGCCGCAGGCCCGGAGGACAGGAACCTTGGAGCTGGCATCTCACTGACGAATAATATCCCTGAGAATCCGCCTTCTTCAGGGTCGGTAGGAATACAGGCACAAAATTGCTTTAAGTAAGTAAGTAAGTTTATTGGCCAAGTATTCACATACAAGGTATTTGCCTTGGTGCTCGGCCCACTTTAAAGAAACTAAATCCTGGTGCATTTTTTAAATTAAACAGAATACCCGTCAAAAAAAATCATCGCTCGTTACTCATTCTCACCATCACCCCATTTCGCAAAACGTGCATTCAGCTGCTTAAGCCATTAGTCATGACTTAAATGGAGTCCCAGTATTTAGACATCCTCTCTTAAAAAGAGAATTGATAATAAGTTAGACACAAAGTTCTGGAGAAACAGAGTGGGTCAGGCAGCATCGCTGGAGAAAATGGATAGGTGATGTTTCGGGTTGGGACTAGTCCTTCAGACTGAGAGCTTCTCGGTCAGCCAGCTCTCAGTCTGAAGAAGGGTCTCGATCCGAAGCATCACCCATTCCTTTTCTCCAGAGATGCTGCCTGACCCGCTGAGTTACTCCAGCATTTTGCATCTATCAGCCCATCAAGTGCACTCCGCCACTCAATCATGGCTGATCTATCTCTCCCTCCTAACCCCATTCTCCTGCCTTCTCCCCATAACCCTGGACACCCGTACCAATCAAGAATCTGTCTATCCCTGCCATAAAATTATCCACAGACCTGGCCTCCGCAGTCTTCTGTGGCAATGAATTCCACAGAGGGTTCTTTATGGGAGGCTGGACACCACAATGAAGCAAAGCTCTGGCAACATTCGTCCAAATCAACTTCATCTAAAAATAAAAGATGAACACGAAAATGCTGAGGAGTAATTTTTAAAGTTGTACAAGGCGTTGGTGAGGCCACACTTGGAGCATTCGTTCCGCTTTGGCGAAGATAGACACAAAAAGCTGGAGTAACTCAGCGGGACGGGCAGCACCTCTGGAGAGAGAAGGAATGGGTGACGTTTCGGGTCGAGACCCTTCTTCAGACTGAGAGCTTAAAAAAAGACACACTGCACACGTGAAAAAATACTATGGGTTCAGCATACCGTATGCAGCTGGGCACAAAACACATGGTTCAAAGCCATTCTTGAAAGGCATTTTCCTTATTGTACGATGGTAATTTTATGGCCCCCTGATGTGTAATGAAATCAAAAATGATAATTGACCTCATTATATTATTATGTGGCAGCTGAACCATTATCCTCACCTTCTCAGAACCCCTCCCCCTACACCTCCCCCCCACCCAAAAAAAAACTAATCGTAGCCAACGAGAGCTAATCCGACCAATTGGTTTTGAATCGGTGAATGTGCAAATCTGCGTTTTTGTTAGATGGGATTACCAGGTTTTAAGATGAGATAATGAGAGAGTCCCTCGTGTATTTGGACAGATGAATAGAAATCCCTGCTCTGTATCATGGGATTATCCGGGATTTTTGAGCAGGAATTTGGGAACTGCATGTTGTAATTCCATGCATCTTTTTCCCCATGGAAATTCAAACACCAGTCACTGTGGAAGTAACAGGGGGCATTGCAGCTCAGAGTGACACAGCAGGGAGGTTGTTAAGGGGCTGTCCCACTTGGGTGTCATTTGCGTGTCATTTACACAACATCATTTACGCGTCACGACGCGCGCATGGCGTGCATTACGCGCGCATGGTGACGTAGGCAGTGACGCGTGGTCGCTCCGCGCGCAAATAACGCCCAAGTGGGCAGGCCCTTTACAATGAACAGCTACCAAAGACCACAGATAGGCGAAAAAAAAGCTGGAGAAACTGGCGCGCTTTGGCTGCCGCTGCTCTCTCTTCACACTGTGTTTTTGATTTTCTGTTTTTGGATTGAATTCTGTTTTTAATTTGTGTCTCGGTGATGTCTTTATTACTTGTTATATTCCGATTATATGTTTTTATTCCGATTACTATGTAAGGTGTCCTTGAGATGTCTGAAAGGCGCCCATTAAATAAAATGTATTATTATTATTATTATTACCTCTGGAGAAAAGGAATAGGTGGCATTTCGGGTCGAGAGCCTTAAACATAGAAACAGAAAATAGGTGCCATTCAGCACTTCGAGCCAGCACCGCCATTCATTGTGATCATGGCTGATCGTCCCCTATCAATAACCCGTGCCTGCCTTCTCCCCATATCCCTTGACTCCACTAGCCCCTAGAGCTCTATCTAACTCTCTCTTAAGTCCATCCAGTGACTTGGCCTCCACTGCCCTCTGTGGCAGGGAATTCCACACATTCACAACTTCTTCAGGTTGAGAGTCAGGGGAAAGGGAACTGAGAGATATGCTGTAGAGGGCGATGTAGAGAGAGATATAGAACAAATGAATGAAAGATATGCAAAAATGTAACAATGGTGAAGAAAACTGGAGTTGTTTGTTAGGTGAGAATGTGTGGAGACATTGAGACTGGACAAGACGACATCGAAGCTGGGATGACTTGGTTGGGGGAGGGATGGAGAGAGAGGGAATGTAGGGGTTACTTGAAGTCAGTGAAATCAATAATCATAGAAATCAATAATCAATAATCACGAGGTTGCAAGCTGCCCAAGCAATATAACCAAAGACTATCTCACTACTAAGAGCACTGGAGCAGATTGTTGAAACCTCCCACTATATCACTCAATACTGTACAGAGAATTGAAGATGTCTTGTGTACAGGGAATGATGTTGTATTGATCTAAATCCAGAGGATACTAACGTCAAGAGGTATAACTATACCTTCAAGAGCCCATCTCACACCACTTGGACTTCTGTAAGGGTTTAAAATCAGATTCGCTTTCAATCCCATCCTCTTCTTTCTTGTGGATAAGTGTTCTTTCTGCTGCTGTTGTGCAGCAACTAACTAAAGGGCAGTGTAACTCGGGGAAAATGTACGTGCGACATATCATAGAAACATAGAAAATAGGTGCAGGAGTAGGCCATTCGGCCCTTCGAGCCTGCACCGCCATTCAATATGATCATGGCTGATCATCCAACTCAGTATCCCATCCCTGCCTTCTCTCCATACCCCCTGATCCCTTTAGCCACAAGAGCCAAATCTAACTCCCTCTTAAATATAGCCATTGAACTGTGGCCTCAACTACCTTCTGTGGCAGAGAATTCCACAGATTCACCACTCTCTGTGCAAAAAATGATTTTCTCATCTCGGTCCTAAAAGACTTCCCTCTTATCCTTAAACTGTGACCCCTTGTTCTGGACTTCCCCAACATCGGGAATAATCTTCCTGCATCTAGCCTGTCCAACCCCTCAAGAATTTTAAGGGGATGTTGTATTGTGTGGGATGTTGTACTGTCCCACAGTTGAGCTGCATTGATCAGGGCAACCATGTTGGAAAGTGGAGCACAGCTCACGTACGTTAGCACAGAGAATTGAACGCATGCGACAAAGGTTGTGAAATTATAGCCCTCTGTCCTTGTCGGAATCTCAAGAGCAATATTTGTACTGTTGGTTGCAAATTTCCCAGGTTACAAGAATAGATTATCTTGCGTTTTCTGTCTGCGAGGGACAAATTGATTGTTCGATTCCCGATATCACACCAAACGAGTGCTTCTTGTATGTAAAGTACTTTGGAACCTGCTGAGGTTGCAAGTTGCTACGTAAATGCATCCGCCATTCTCGGACTTGACTGGGGACATTGGGCTATGTCCTATCCGTACCATTGCTTCGGTTTAGAATCTATTTGCAGGGTGGCACAGCTGGTAGAGCTACTGCCTCGCAGCACCAGTGACCCTGGTTCAATCCTGACCTCAGGTGCTGTTGGTGTGGAGTTTGCACGTTCTCCTCATGGCCGCATGTGTTTCTTCTGGGATTTCCTCTGGATTCCAAAGACGTGCGTGTTTGTAGGTCAATAGGCTCCTGTACATTCCCCTTCATGTGTAGGGAGCGGATGGGAAAGTGGGATAACACAGTACTGGTGTGAAGGGCTCACTTTAGTTTAGTTTATTGTCACGTGTACCGAGGTACAGTGAAAAACATTTGTTGCGTGCTAACCAGTCAGCAGAAAGACAACACATGATTACAATCAAGCCGTCCACAGTGTACAGATACAGGATAAAGGGAATAGCGTGTATAATGTATAGTGCTAGAGGGTGATCAATGGTCAGTGTGGTCTGAGTGAGCTGAAGGACTTGTTTCCATAACGTATCTTTCGATCTCAGGTACGGAGATCCCGAGACATTCATGTAACGTCTGCTGTATTTCGCAGATGTACCAGGCATCTCTGGAGAGAATATTTAACAGCTGGAAAATTCAGGGCGATGAAAAAAGTGTGGTGAGGTGTATGGACAGGTCAAGAGCCCAACACTTGCAACAAATGAGACTGGAAAATGATGCAGAACTGACCACTCTGTATACTGCCTTAGTCCACTATTCCTATAGGCTTGTAATGTATCAGAGGTGCTTATACAAGATGTATCTAAGTGCTTAAGTATAGCGATACATACTGAACTGTATACAAAGATAGACACAAAATGCTGGGGTAACCCTAACCCTAAACTGGCAGCATCTCTGGAGAGATGGAATGGGCCGAGACCCTTCTTCAGACTGATGTACCGTATACAAGCATGAATTTCACTGTACATCGATACATGGGACAAATAAAGTACCATTGAAGGAGGATTCAAAGAGGAGGGAAGCTGGTAACGTGGATAACACATGGAGATTGGAGATATCGCAAGAGAAATAATGACATCTTTGCTTCCATGTTCGTAGTCTATCTCAATTTCTTTCGTCAAATGTCCTAGGACATAGAAACATAGAAACATAGAAAATATGTGCAGGAGTAGGCCATTCGGCCCCTCGAGCCTGCACCGCCATTCAATACAATCATGGCTGATCATCCAACTCAGTATCCTGTACCTGCCTTCTCTCCATACCCCCTGATCCCTTTAGCCACAAGGGCCACATCTAACTCCCTCTTAAATATAGCCAATGAACTGTGACCTCAACTACCTTCTGTGGCAGAGAATTCCACAGATTCACCACTCTCTGTGTGAAAAATGAAAACTGAGAAGGATTCATTATAAAATAGAACATTGAAAAGGACAGTCCAGCAACAGGCCCTTTGGCCCACAGTGTCCATGTAAAACGTGGTGACAAGATAAACTCATCTCATCAGCCTGCATGTGATCCACAGCCCAACATTTGCTGCATATCCATGAGCCATTCTTAAAGCCTCTTAATAGACAATAGATGCAGGAGTAGGCCATTCGGCCCTTCGAGCCAGCACCGCCATTCAATGTGATCATGGCTGATCATCCCCAATCAGTACCCCGTTCCTGCCTTCTCCCCATATCCCCTGACTCCGCTATTTTTAGGAGCCCTATCTAGCTCTCTCTTGAAAGCATCTAGAGAACCTGCCTCCACCGCCTTCTGAGGCAGAGAATTCCACAGACTATGGGATTCCAAAGGGATATGGGGATCCCTTTAAGAGTCCTATCTATCTAAACGCCACGAATGGATCTGCCTCCATCACCAACCCTGGCAGCACATTCAAGGCATCCACCAACCTCTGCATATCTCCTTTAAACTTTATCCCACTCATCTCACATCGATCCCCTTGTTATTTCAACCCTGGGATAAAGGTTCAGGCTGTCTACCCTATCTATGCTTCTCACCATTTTATAGGTCCCGTAGCAGAATCGTCCACGTCGGGGGGGCTGGGAACTGGAAGTATCCTGAGCTAATTCTGCTACCACCATTATCTATTGCAACAAGTGACGGCTCCCGCTGATTGTCGCCAGAAGCTCGAGTCCTTCTCAGGACGGATGATGACAGCAAGGCCAACATTTGAAACATGGAAGATGGGCACGGAAGGGGAAGTCCGTTTTATAAGCTTCCCCTCAACTTCCAGCATTCCAGAAAAAACATCCCAACGGAGTCATTGGGACGACAGATGACATTGGAACGACAGATGGCACAATGGGCTAAGTGTTCGGCTGGCGACCGGAAGGTAGCCAGTTCGAATCCCGCTTGGAGTGCATACTGTCGTTGTGTCCTTGGGCAAGACACTTCACCCACCTTTGCCTGTGTGTGAATGTGTGTGAATGTGTGTGAGTGATTGGTGGTGGTCGGAGGGGCCGTAGGCGCAGGTTGGCAGCCACGCTTCCGTCAGTCTGCCCCAGGGCAGCTGTGGCTACAGAAGTAGCTTACCACCACCGAGTGTGACTGAGGAGTGAATGAATAATGCGATGTAAAGCGCCTTGAGTATTAGAAAGGCGCTATATAAATCCCATCCATTATTATTATTATTATTATCCTTATAGCCCATACCCTCCAATCCAGGCAGCAATCAGGCAACTCACTTCTGCACCCTCACCAAAGCCTTCACTTCCTTCCTGTAACGGGATGACCTGAAATCCACACAATATTCCGAAATGTAGCCCGATTGTAATCGTGTACAGTCTTTCCGCTGACTGGTTACCAGGCAATAAATGAACCAGGGGCCACACCGTCTTAGAATAAAGGGGAGGTCATTTAAGACTGAGGTGAGAAAAAAACTTTTTCTCCCAGAGAGTTGTGAATTTATGGAATTCCCTGCCACAGAGGGCAGTGGAAGCCAAATCACTGGGTGGATTGAAGAGAGATTTGGATAGAGCTCTAGGGGCTAGTGGAGTCAAGGGAGAAGGCAGGCACGGGTTATTGATAGGGCACGATCAGCCATGATCACAATGAATGGCGGTGCTGGCACGAAGGGCCGAATGGCCTCCTCCTGCATCTATTTTCTACGTTTCTATGCTTCTAAAAGCTTTTTACTGTGACAATAAACTAAACTCAAACACAAAGTCCTACATCACTGCATCATGACTTCCTGATATTATTCCCAACGTCACAACTAATGAAGGCAAGCAGACCATGCGCCTGTGTTACAATTCAATAGGTGCCCACATTCTTGGTCAAAGAGCCAGGGTGAAAACAGCACCTGTTTTAAAGGAGGCGAGATGGAAGTCTGGGTTTGGAAGTCAGGGGTTATGGGGAGAAGGCAGGAGAATGGGGTTGAGAGGGAGGGATAGATCAGCCATGATTGAATGGTGGAGTAGACTTGATGGGCCGAATGGCCTAATTCTACTCCTATCACTTATGAACTTAAGAGGTCGTTACGGAGGAAGGCTCATGATTAAAGGTATCAAAGCAACTGGAGTTTGGACATTGTCAACACAATCATGTTGGCGTGTGAAAGCTCAGGGTCTGTTCGTGAGGGATACACAGCGCACAAAAACATGGCGTCTGGGAAACAGAGAAATGGTGTCAGCCAGAACCATCCATCACCCACAGATAATGCCCACAGGTATCAGACACTTGTGGCAGCGTGCTGAGTTACCTGTCGTTATGTCGGCAACACTTTCATTCATTCATTAACATTGTCTTTCATGGAAGGTAGACAAAAAAGCTGGAGAAACTCAGCGGGTGCAGCAGCATCTATGGAGCGAAGGAAATAGGCAACGTTTCGGGCCGAAACCCTTCTTCAGACTTCATGGTACATTGGAAAGTTTGACAAAATGCCATAATTGTGCCTCGAGTTCTGCTAATTATACTCAGAGAAATGATGGGGAATTGAGCGTGTACCAGGGGGATTGGGGGGGGGGGGGGGGGGGGGGGGGGTGGGGGGGGGGGGGGGTGCGC
>NC_045999.1:5072559-5157201 GCF_010909765.2 Amblyraja radiata | reverse complement strand
CAAGAGGAGTCTCCCTCCCCTCCTCCCCTCCTCCCCCCTCCTCCCTCTCGCTGCCAAACGAGAAAGGCTTCCCTGAGAAGGGGGAAAGACACGACGCGCTGACCAAGGTGCTGAAATCTCCAGCTCCAGGAGTAGACGCCGCGCCAGCACGACAGCCCCAAACACTCGGTCTTTGCATCGACGATGGAGACCATTAAATCCACGCGTTTCAATGAAGCGTGGCCGGAGATTATTTACGCGCCTCTGTTTGTTTATTGTGATCCCAGTGAATCCAGTGGACCCCAATATCTTGGTTAAGAATGCTGGAACAATCGAAGGACGCCAAAAAATGCTGGAGAAACTCAGCGGGTGAGGCAGCATCTATGGAGAGAAGGAATAGGCGACGAAACGTCGCCTATTCCTTCTCTCCATAGATGCTGCCTCACCCACTGAGTTTCTCCAGCATTTTTTGGCGACCTCAGCATCTTGTTTGTGTTTTTTTTTAAATTTGAGACCCTTCTTCAGTCTGAAAAAGGGTCTCGACCCGAAACGTCACCCGTTCCTTCTCTCCAGAGATGCTGCTGCCCGTCCCGCTGAGTTACTCCAGCTTTTTGCGTCTATCTTCGGTGTAAACCAGCACCTGCAGTTCCTTCCTACACATTGCGATTTTTTTTTGTTTTAACTGTTTGAGGAAACTACCCACCGCCTTGAATTTGTCCACGCACATGTGTTTCAGAAGGAACTGCAGATGCTGGAAACTGCGGATGCTGGTAACATGTCCCCGAACATCATTAACCCGACCGATTAACGTTGCATTCGGGGGACTGCGTTCGTGGTGAGAATTCATCTAATGTCAGTACTTACCGTGTAATTCATCTGCTGGATGCGAGCAGCCGTTCTGTAGCCTGGTGGCCCATCTGATTGCAATCGGTGCTTTGATAGACTGCTTAGGAAGCGCCAGTTCCTTTGATGGTTTCTAGAAATGCGAAATGGGAATGATTTGATTGAAATAATTGGGATTAGACATGAGGTCACCGGGTAGATTGGAGAGACAGATATCAGATAGAAACATAGAAACATAGAAAATAGGTGCAGGAGTAGGCCATTCGGCCATTCGAGCCTGCACCGCCATTCAATATGATCATGGCTGATCAACCAACTCAGTATCCCATTCCTGCCTTCTCTCCATACCCCCTGATCCCTTTAGCCACAAGGGCCACATCTAACTCTCTTTTAAATATAGCCAATGAACTGTGGCCTCAACTACTTTCTGTGGCAAAGAATTCCACAGATTCACCACTTTCTGTGTGAAAAATGATTTTCTCATCTCGGTCCTAAAAGACTTCTCTCTTATCCTTAAACTGTGACCCCTTAGTTCTGGACTTCCCCAACATCGGGAATAATCTTCCTGCATCTAGCCTGTCCAACCCCTTAAGAATTTTGTAAGTTTCTATAAGATCCCCCCTCAATCTTCTAAATTCTAGCGTGTACAAACCGAGTCTATCCAGTCCATTGAGGTTCATTGCATGTTGCTATTCACTGGTAACCTTAGAGAACGAGCACACAAGCTGGAAAAGGGTACAGCAAAGATTTAGAAACATAGAAACATAGAAAATAGGGGCAGGAGGAGGCCATTCGGCCCTTCGAGCGAGCACCACCATTCATTGTGATCATGGCTGATCGTCCCCAATCAATAACCCTTTTCTCCCCATATCCCTTGATTCCACTAGCCCCTAGAGCTCTATCTAACTCTCTCTTAAATCCATCCAGTGTTTGGCCTCCACTACCCTCTGTGGCAGGGAATTCCACAAATTCACAACTCTCTGAGTGAAAAAGTTTTTTCTCACCTCAGTCTTAAATGACCTCCCCTTTATTCTAAGACTGTGGCCCCTGGTTCTGGACTCGCCCAACATTGGGAACATTTTTCCTGCATCTAGCTTGTTCAGTCCTTTTATAATTGTATATGTTTCTATAAGACCCCCTGTCATCTTTCTAAACTCCAGTGAATACAAGCCTAGTCTTTCCAATCTTTCCTCATATGACAGTCCCGCCATCCCAGGGATCAATCTCGTGAACCTACACTGCACTGCCTCAATCACAAGGATGTCCTTCCTCAAATTAGGATGTCCACCCTCAAATCAGGGATGTCCTTCCTCAAATTTACAAGGATGTTGCCAGGACACAAGGGCCTGAGCCTAATAGGGAGAGGCTGAACAGGCTGGGACTTTATTCCTTGGACCACAGTAGGATGAGGGGTGATCTTAGAGGTGTATAAAATCATGAGAGGAATAGATCGGGTAGATGCACAAAGTCTCTTGCCCAGAGTAGGTGAATTGAGGATAGAGGACATAGGTTTAAGGTGAAGGGGGGGAAAAAAAGAGTATCTGAGGGGTAACTTTTTCACACCAAGGGTGTTGGGTGTATGGAACAAGCTGCCAGAGGAGGTAGGTGGGGCAGGGACTATCCCAACGTTTAAGAAACAGTTAGACAGGTGCATGGATAAGACAAGTTTGGAGAGATATGGCCCAAACGCAGGCAGGTGGGACTAGTGTAGGTGGGCTGGTGTGGACAAGTTGGGCCGAAGGGCCTGTTTCCATGTTGTATCACTCTATGACTCTATGACTTCATCCCAGGGTATGCTGAATTTATAAATGCATGTGTCCATGTTCATTATCTTTTTTCTGATATTTTCTTTGTTAGGGAATGAAATATTCAAAAGGACAATATAATTTGTTCTCAGATTTGCAGCATCTGCAGTATTTATTCACTTGTGCAAGATGTGAAGAAGTTCGACACAACCAGTGCCACCCACTTAAGCTCCTAGATGGTAGAGAGCATACTGACTGGTAGCCTCATGGCCTGGTTTGGAAACCCGAATGCCCAGGAAATTACAGCGAGTCGTAGGCAATGGTAATGACCTCCCCACCACCACTGAAGGGATCTATAGAAGTTTTCAATTTAATTTTAGTTTTAGAGATACAGCACGGAAACAGGCCCTTCAGCCCACCGGGTCCGCGCCGACCAGCGATCCCTGCACATTGACACTACCCTACACACACTAGGGACAATTTTTATATTTGCCAAGCCAATAGCTTCTTCCCAACAACAACCAGGCTCTTGAACACGGTGTAACAATACAACAATAACTTCAACCATGGACTCTGGTTGCACGAAGGACATTGGGGTTTGTTATTGCACTAATATTGTAATTGTTTACTAATTGTTTGGTTTGTCATATATTATTTGTTTATTGTTGTTTGTCCTTCGTAGACGAGGAAGACCATGACTTCAGTGCTTCTTTTTGTTTGTGGGTCTGGAGGTGATTTGTCAGACCGATCCGTGCCCGGAAGGTTGGCCCGCGTATGGGACACAGTTGGGTGGGCGCTGCAGTAGAAGTTGAAGTGGCTCGAGCCTTCCTCTGAGCTTCTGCGGCGCGCTTCTTCCCAGCTGCACGCGCTCCTGTGGTGATCTTGCTTTGCCCAGTTGGGCGGTGCGGGTGCTGAAGTCATGACGTGCGCTTGACGTGGATTCAAGTGAGGGAGAGTTGCGCAAATCGTCAACCTCAAGGGCCTGCCCCACTTGGGCGTCATTTGCGCGTCACACAGATGGCGCACGAAGATTTTGTACGTCCCTAAATCCTGGGGCGCCGCGCACGACAGTCACCGCGCTCCATGCACGCGTACTGCGCACCATGCGTGCATCACATGCGCGTCACGACGCATGCGTTGTGCATCGTGACGTGTAAATGATGCCGCGTAAATGACGCCCAACTGGGACAGGCCCTTCACTCTCTCGTCCCGGCCTATCTGCATCCAGTGGCAAGACATAGTCACGATGGCTGGCGATAGGTCAGGATGTAGTGCATGGCCACCAGTGTTCAGCGTGAACATCGCGCCCTAATTGCGTTCCACAACGCCTATTATAACGTTGTTTATCCCCACAAGGTTTATTAAACATTATCGATGTGGACTGCGCTTACTGCCGCAACGTATGCTGATTTTAATTGCTTCATAACTGATACTTATGACAATTAAACGTTGTTAAATCTCTTGACTTTTCATTCAGTAACAAGTTTCCAATGTGTCAGAATCATAGTGTCAGGTCACACAGGAAACAGCACCTTCACAGCAGCAAGTCATCATCAAGCATCAAGCACACACTTACACCAATCCCACAAGACTCCCATTTTACTCTCTCTGCATTTCCATCTACTCTCCCCGGACTCCTGTACACTCCAGGCACTTCACATCGGCCGATTAACCCGCCAACCCGCTCGTGGGAGGCAAGTGTGGTCAAAGCAGTCACATGAAGAAGGTGCAATCTGCACTCGGACAGTGTCCGGAGGTGGGGATCGAATCAGAGGTCACTGGAGCTGTGGGCTGTGGGCAGCCGCCCCACTCTGACATTGCCCCAAGCCGTGTTGAGCCGGGCAGTAACCAGAACAACTTTGCAGCAATGCCATACAGTAAGCCATCAACTGAAACCTAACAGCTGGAGCAAGCTATTCATTTCCTATCTGTCACAGTGAATATGTAACAGTAGCCTGCTTGCTTCTTATTGTAGCTCTTAAACCCCGCTCTCAGAAGAACCTATCAATCTCACTTAAGACACTTTCTTCTGGCTGCTGTCTCCAATCTCAAAAGCTTTCATGGGAGAGCAAGCTCGAGATCATCACTCCTCTCGAGAAAAGGGCTTCTTGAGCAGTCCAATTCTAACTGTCATGTTGCGGGATCATAGGTGGTTGAGGAAAAGAACAAAACCATTCGTCCCATTGTGTTCGAGTTAGCCATCTCTGTCTTACCCTACTTCATCGAACCAGAGAGTCGTACAGCACACCAGCAGGCCCAGTAGCCCAAGGGCAGCATAGAAACAAAGAAACATAGAAAATAGGTCCATTCGGACCTTCGAGCCTGCACCGCCATTCAATATGATCATGGCTGATCATCCAACTCAGTATCCTGTACCTGCCTTCTCTCCATACCCCCTGATCCCTTTAGCCACAAGGGCCACATCTAACTCCCTCTTAAATATAGTCAATGAACTGTGGCCTCAACTACTTTCTGTGGCAGAGAATTCCACAGATTCACCACTCTCTGTGTGAAAAATGTTTTTCTCATCTCGGTGCTAAAAGATTTCCCCCTTATCCTTAAACTGTGTGACCCCTTGTTCTGGACTTCCCCAACATCGGGAACAATCTTCCTGCATCTAGCCTGTCCAACCCGTTAAGCATAGCAGCGCGGCTGATAGAGACCCAAGTTTGATCCTGTCCTCGGGTGCTGTCTCTGTGGAGTTTGCACTTTCTTCCCATAATCGCATGGGTTCCCTCCAACGGTTTCCTCCCACATCCCAAAGACGTGCGGATTTGTAGGTTAATTGGGCTGTAAATTGCCCCTCTTGTGCGCATGGAGTGGATGAGAAAGTGGGATATCATAGAACCAGTGTACAGGTGATCGCTGGCCATCGTGGACTCAGTGGGCCAAAGGGCCTGTTTCCATGCCGCACCTCCAACAAATCTACAAGTCCCTGCCACCCACTAGGCACACCGACACGAATCCTATTTTGTTTCCATCAAGTTTAGTTTAGTTTAGTTTCATTTATTCTCACATTGCTACAATGTTTTCATCCCCTAATTTGAGGAAGGACATTCTTGCTATTGAGGGAGTGCAGCGTAGGTTCACCAGGTTAATTCCCGGGATGGCGGGGCTGTCATATGCTGAGAGAATGGAGCAGCTGGGCTTGTACACTCTGGAGTTTAGAAGGATGAGAGGGTCTCTCATTGAAACATATAAGATTGTTAAGGGTTTGGACACGCTAGAGGCAGGAAACATGTTCCCGATGGTACACAAAAAAGCTGGAGAAACTCAGCGGGTGCAGCAGCATCCATGGAGCGAAGGATATAGGCAACGTTTTGGCCCGAAACGTTGCCTATTTCCTTCGCTCCATAGATGCTGCTGCACCCGCTGAGTTTCTCCAGCTTTTTTGACTACCTTCGATTTTCCAGCATCTGCAGTTCCTTCTTAAACAACATGTTCCCGGTGTTGGGGGAGTCCAGAACCAGGGGCCACAGTTTAAGAATAAGGAGTAAGCCATTTAGAACGGAGATAAGGAAACACTTTTTCTCACAGAGAGTTGTGAGTCTGTGGATTTCTCTGCCTCAAGTGGAGGCCAGTTCTCTGGATGCTTTCAAGAGAGAGCTAGATAGGGCTCTTGAAAATAGCAGTGTCAGGGGATATGGGAAGAAGGCCGGAACGGGGTACTGATTGGGGATGATCAGCCATGATCACATTGAATGGTGGTGCTGGCTCGAAGGGCCGAATGGCCTACTCCTGCACCTATTGTCTGTTGTCTATTGAAAAGCTTTTTTTTTGCGTGCTATCTAATCAGCAGATAGTCTGTACATGATTACAATCGTCTGAAGAAGGGTCTTGACCCGAAACGTCACCCATTCCTTCAGCCCAGAGATGCTGCCTGTCCCGCTGAGTTACTCCAGCATTGTGCGTCTATCTTCAGTAACTGCTCGTAACCAAGAGAGCGCTGTCAGCCTCTCGAGTCCGATTCTTAGATCAGCTGCTCAAACCCATTCTCCGCCCTTTCCCCGACTCCCCAACTGAAAAACCACGCCATCTTCCGTCCCAGCAATCTCAACCAACACAGGAACCAGGGTCTCTGGGCCAGTGTGCTAGGTTTCCTTTCCCTTTCCATTGGAAAAAAATGCTTCTGGATTTCCTTCCTATGGGTAATATAGCTCTGTCAGATTTTAAGACGATCATCCCTTATCCTTAATTCCCTGGTGACAGGGAAATAATTTATCTGCATCTCCCCCATCCATCATTTTCAATTGATAAACCCTTACATTTATTTCCAAGTGAAAAATAATTCAAAGCCAGGGTTTTTTTTCCCATCTTCTATTTATAGATGTTATATTTTGCTTCATCCGAGAAATTCTACACACAATACATGATCCAAGATTTATTGTGAAGATAGACACAAAATGCTGGAGTAACTCAGCGGGACAGGCAGCATCTCTGGAGAGAAGGAATGGGTGACGTTTCGGGTCGAGACCCTTCTTCAGACTGGGAATCGGGGGGGGGGAAAGGAAACGAGATGGTGATGTGGAGAGATATAGAACAAATTAATCAAAGATATACAAAAAAGTTGCGATGATAAAGGAAACAGGCCATTGTTGGCTGAGAAGGAGAAGCTGGTGCGACTTGGGTGGGGGAGGGATGGAGAGAGAGGGAATGCCGGGGTTACTTGAAGTGAGAGAGGGGTGGGAGATTGCAACCTTCACGTGGTCCGCCCTGTTACGACGAATGCAATCAACCCGGCGTGCACATTCAAATAAGATCAAATAGAACATGTTGTCTGACAACTTTAGGCTGTGCACGCCATACGCAAGAAGAAGGAATCTGAGGAAAGACATTCTTGCCATAGAGGGAGTACAGAGAAGGTTCACCAGACTGATTCCTGGGATGTCAGGACTTTCATATGAAGAAAGACTGGATAGGCTCGGCTTGTACACGCTAGAATTTAGAAGATTGAGGGGGGATCTTATAGAAACTTACAAAATTCTTAAGGGGTTGGACAGGCTAGATGCAGGAAGATTATTCCCGATGTTGGGGAAGTCCAGAACTAGGGGTCACAGTTTAAGGATAAGAGGGAAGTCTTTTAGGACCGAGATGAGAAAATCATTTTTTGCACAGAGAGTGGTGAATCTGTGGAATTCTCTGCCACAGAAGGTCGTTGAGGCACAGTTCATTGGCTATATTTAAGAGGGAGTTAGATGTGGCCCTTGTGGCTAAAGGGATCAGGGGGTATGGAGAGAAGGCAGGGATGGGATACTGAGTTGGATGATCAGCCATGATCATATTGAATGGCGGTGCAGGCTCGAAGGGCCGAATGGCCTACTCCTGCACCTATTTTCTATGTTTCTATGTTTCTAAGAAATGAGAGAAATCAATATTCATAACACTGGGTCGTTTGCTGCCTGCCCAAGCAAAATATGAAATGCTGTTCCTCCAATTTGCGTTTAGCCTCACTCTGACAATGGAGGAGGCCTTGGACAGAAAGGTCAGTGTTGGAATGGGAAGTGTTTAGCAGCCGAGAGATCAGGTAGGTCCAGGTAGACTGAGTGAAGGTGTACAGCGAGACGATCGCCCAATCTACGTTTGGTCTCGCCGATGTATAAGAGTCCACTTCTTGAACAACGGATACAGTAGTGTTTAAGAAGGAACTGCAGATGCTGGAAAATCGAAGGTACACAAAAATGCTGGAGAAACTCAGCGGGTGCAGCAGCATCTATGGAGCGAAGGAAATAGGCAACGTTTCGGGCCGAAACCCTTCTTCAGACCGATGGGGGATGGGGGAAGAAGAAAGGAAAAAGGAGGAGGAGGAGCCCGAGGGCTGAGGAAGGGGAGGAGACAGCAAGGGCTAACAAAATTGGGAGAATTCAATGTTCATGCCCGCAGGATGCAGACTCCCCAAGCGGAATATGAGGTGCTGTTCCTCCAATTTCCGAGTGAATGCACAGTCTTTTACCCAGAGTAAGGGAATCAAGAGCCAGCAGATATAGGAAGATTGACTGTTTAAGAAGGAACTGCAGATGCTGGAAAATCGAAGGTAGATAAAAATGCTGGAGAAACTCAGCGGGTGCAGCAGCATCTATGGAGCGAAGGAAATAGGCAACGTTTCTCCAGCATTTTTGTGTACCAACGGATACAGTAGACAAGGTTGGAGGAGGTGCGGGCTATAATCGTTCCCACTATCTACGTAGCTACTGCCTGGCTGTTCAATGTGTTAAGACTCTGTTTTTGAGAGCATTGCATTTCCCCACTTTACAAAACACCTATTAATTAGTGTCGTCAGTGTCTACTCCTATTAGCCACCTTTCTGTTCACAGAAGTGTTATCACTGCAGATGGCTCCATGTAGCTGAATCTTCACACCCAGCTTCTGAGGTGTTGCAACCCAACCTTATAAAAGAAATCACCAGATGCTGCACACACTCACCACGATCTCTCTGAAAGTCCAAAAATGAATGCTGTATCAATTAAATCTCGTGCACTGAATTCAACTTGCATTGATATATATATGTGTCCAATGCGGCACAGTGGCGTTGTTATGCCCCTGTCCCACTTAGGAAACCTGAACGGAAACCTCTGGAGACTTTGCGCCCCACCCAAGGTTTCCGTGCGGTTCCCGGAGGTTGCAGGTGGTTGCCGGAGGTTGCAGGTAGTGGAAGCAGGTAGGGAGACTGACAAAAACCTCCGGGAACCGCACGGAAACCTTGGGTGGGGCGCAAAGTCTCCAGAGGTTTCCGTTCAGGTTTCCTAAGTGGGACGGGGCATTATACTGCCTCACAGCACCGGAGACCCGGGTTCGATCCTGACCACCGGTGCTGTCTGTATGGAGTTTGCACGCTCTCCCCGTGACCGCGCGGGTTTTTTTCCAGCTACTCAACTTTCCTCACACACTCCAAAGACGTACAGGATCATTGACTTCGGCAAGTTGTAAAATTGTCCCTAGTGTGTAGGATAGTGTTAGCGAATGGTGGGCCGAGCTATAGCCTAAATCCCAAAGCATACGGCATAGAGCAGTACAGCACGGGAACAGGCCCTTCGGCACACAATGTTCGTGCCAAATACGATGCCAAGTTAAACTAATCTCACCTGCCTGCAATATGATTCATATTGACACAGTATTCATGATGTCCATCAATGTGCCTATCTGATACCACTATTGCATCTGCCTGCACCACCATCCTTAGAACCACACTCCAGGCACCCAACACTCTCTGTGTAAAAAACCTACCCCGCACATCTCCTTTAAACTTTGAAAGACATTAAGTGCTGAAGTAACACCAACAGGCCAAAACTTTGGTTGTAGGTCCCGTCCTGAAACATCACCTGTCCATGTTCTCCAGACATGCTGCCTAACCCAGAGACGAGGAGGAATTTCGTTAGCCAGAGGGTGGTGAACCTGAGGAATTCATTGCCACAAACGGCTGTGGAGGCCAAGCCATTGGTATGTGTTTAAGGCGATTGAACAGCGAGTGAAAGCCTCCTGCTCTGTATGGATCAATGCTTTATCTAGTTTACCAATCATCTCAGCCATCAGGACTCTTCATCACTTACCTAAGTGGCTATTCCTGAAGAATATAACAGGAACAAAGTTCTAAAGCAATTAATGTTTCAGTTCCAATATATCACTTTGTCTTTTTTTTTCTTTCACGAGACTCGGCATGCTCGACTTCGGCAGAGAAAGATAGATTCTCGATTAGTTAGGGTGTCAGGGGTTGAGGGGAGAAAGCAGGAGAATGGGGTTAAGAGGGAAAGATAGATCAGCCATGATTGAATGGTGGAGTAGACTTGATGGGCCGAATGGCCTAGTTCTGATCCTATCATTTATGCGTAGGATGGAACTGCAGATGCTGGTTTAAACCGAACTTAGACAGAAAAAGCTGGAGTAACTCAGCGGGACAGGCAGGCAGCATCTCTGGAGAGAAGGGATGGGGTCGAGACCCTTCTTCAGACTAGTTCAGACGAGAGAAGCTGCCTGTCCCGCTGCGTTACTCCAGCTTTTTGTGTCTATCTTCCCTATAACTTATGTTAAACCAGCACCCTCTCCGGATCCCGTAATCCTACCTGAACTAAAACAGGGGAGCTCCCATTAACATTTAGGCCAATATTTCTCAGGAGGCACAGTAGAGAGCATGCTGACCGGTTGCATCGTGGCTTGGTTCGGCAATTTGAGTGTTCTGGAGAGGAAAAGACTACAAAAAGTAGTAAACACTGCCCAGTCCATCATCGGCTCTGACCTTCCTTCCATCGAGGGGATTTATCGCAGTCGCTGCCTCAAAAAGGCTGGCAGTATCATCAAAGGCCCACACCATCCTGGCCACACACTGCTACCTTCAGGAGCCTGAAGACTGCAACAACCAGGTTCAGGAATAGCTACTTCCCCACAGCTATTAAACCTGGCTCGGACAAAACTCTGATTATTAATAACCCATTATTTGTTATTTTTCAGTTTATTTATTCATGTGTGTATATATTTATATCATGGTATATGGACACACTGATCTGTTTTGTAGTAAATGCCTACTATGTTCTGTTGTGCTGAAGCAAAGCAAGAATTTAATTGTCCTATACAGGGACACATGACAATAACTTGAACTTGAACTTGAACTTGTGGTAATAATAGTAAATAATAATAATAAATGCGTTATTGATCCCTCAGGGAAATTCCGATGTCCAGAAGCCCCCTAACCAACAAACCCACGCATTCAGAAAGAAGAAATACATAAAATACAATATAGATAATACCTGAAAGCAATAAATACTTAAAAAGACCATGTGATTATTTGATCATGATCTCATTGCTATTTATATATCCGCGATGTTGCATTTCCAACAATATAACCCTGTCTAGACTTCCTTGGCAGTAAAGCTCTTTGGAAAGTCTTGAGGTCGTTGCAGGTGCTGTAGAAATATATATCAAACCCCTTCTAATGGGCCTGGGTCGAGGCGATGAGAGAGAGTGGAGGCGACGTTAATGTCCCTCCTGACCTTGGAGTGCTTAATATGGATGGTGGCTGCCCGAAATAGCGAGTGTTGCATGTCCCAGCGTTGTCATCTGTCATTTGATGAGCACAAGAGTCACACAAAAAAATTCCAAGTCAGAGCCCGACCAAACGCATTTGTATGCAAATTAGCCATTTATGCAAATAGTCTATTCAATTAAGGGACTTATTTGCATAGGGAGAATTACAGCAGGGAATTGTGGATGAAGGGTTTAGGTTGTGACAAACAGGGTTGAACAATTCGACAGGAAGTCTTGCAGGGAGCTTGGTGCCTAATTAATGCTCGTGGGAGGGGAATGGATCAAGAACGTTTCGAAGAGGAACGAGAAAGGTTCTTGCTGTGATAAATGGAGTTTAGGATTACAAAATGGACCAAAGTATGCTGGGAAATAGGCACAAAATGCTGGAGTAATTCAGCGGGACAGGCAACGTCTACAATATAGAAGGAATGGGTGACGTTTCGGGTCAATAGACAATAGACAATAGGTGCAGGAGCAGGCCATTCGGCCCTTCACGCCAGCACCGCCATTCAATGTGATCATGGCTGATCATCCCCAATCAGTACCCCGTTCCTGCCTTCTCCCCATATCCCCCGACTCTGCTATTTTTAAGAGCCCTATCTAGCTACACCATTTTGGTCATGGCTGATCTATTTTTCCCTCTCAACCCCATTCTCCTGCCCTCTCCCCGTAACCTTTGACAGCCTTACTAATCAAGAACCTAGCAATATCCGCTTTAAAAATACACAATGACTTGGTCTCCACAGCCGTATGTGGCAATGAATCCCACAGATTCACCACCCTCTGACTAAAGATGGAATTAGATTTAGATTGGCATCACAGTTGGCACAGAATCGATTGGCTGAAAGACTTGCTCCTGTGCTGTGCACTATAGTTTAGTTTAGTTTAGAGATACAGCTTGGAAACAGGCCCTTCGGCCCACCGAGTCCACACTGACTAGCGATCCCAGCACATTAACACTGGGACGACAGATGGCACAATGGGCTAAGTGTTCGGCTGGCAACCGGAAGGTAGCCGGTTCGAATCCCGCTTGGAGTGCATACTGTCATTGTGTCCTTGGGCAAGACACTTCACCCACCTTTGCCTGTGTGTGAATGTGTGTGAATGTGTGTGAGTGATTGGTGGTGGTCGGAGGGGCCGTAGGCGCAGATTGGCAGCCACGCTTCCGTCAGTCTGCCCCAGGGCAGCTGTGGCTACAGAAGTAGCTTACCACCACCGAGTGTGACTGAGGAGTGAATGAATAATGCGATGTAAAGTGCCTTGAGTATTAGAAAGGCGCTATATAAATCCCATCCATTATTATCCTACACAAACTGGAGACAAGTTACACCGATACCAAGCCACTTAACCTACAAAATTGGAGTTTGGGAGGAAACCGAAGATCTCGGAGAAAACCCAGGCACGTCACGGGGGGAGAACGTGCAAACTCAGTACAGACAGCACCCTTAGTCGGGATCGAACCCGGGGCTCCGGTGCTGCAAGGGTTTGTAGATCGACACAAAATGCTGGAGTAACTCAGCAGGCCAGGCAGCATCCCTGGAGAACATGGAGAGGTGACGGTCTGGGTCGGGACCCTTAGGAGAGTCCTGGCCTGAAAATCCGTGCTCTCCAGAGATTCTGCCTGAGTTACTCCAGCGCTTTGTGCCTCTCTCTGTAAACCAGCATCTGCAGTCCCTGCAGACCCTAGATATTGACACAAACTGAGTCCCCACACGACAGAAGATGCCTGTGGCAAATCCCTCCCACCGGTATCCCAAATGCTCGCTCGTGCATAAATCAGGCACTCGTTACTCGAGAGTAATTATTGGTGAGATAAATGAGTTTCTTTAAGTAATGTTGTAGTTCTAGTGGCATCAGTTCCCTCTGGTGGCTGGATGATGACACGATAATGAGAAAACCATATCGATACCGCTGGACTGTGATGTTCATTCAGAGATATAGCACGGAGACAGGCCCTTCGGCCCATCGGGTCCTTGCTGGCCATTCAGACTAGTTCTATGTTATCCCACTTTCTCATCCACTACTGTTAGACAATAGACAATAGGTGCAGGAGCAGGTCATTCGGCCGACTTAGCATAAAATCCATTGGTCAGGTCACTTTGTATCTCCTGTTTTTTTGGGGGGTTTTTAAATTATTTTTATTAGAAGCAAGTTCAAGGTCAAGTTCAAGTGAGTTTATTGTCATGTGTCCCTGATAGGACAATGAAATTCTTGCTTTGCTTCAGCACAACAGAACATAGTAGGCATTGACTACAAAACAGATCAGTGTGTCCATATACCATTATATAAAGACTTTGCCTTCCATCACAGTGAGGAGGAGATTCACAGTGATGGATGTTTGTGTGAATTGTGTTGGTGTGTGTCTTGGTTCTTTTCTTGTATGGCTGCAGAAACTAAATTTCGTTTGAACCTCATGTGAGGTTCAAATGACAAATAAAAGGTATTGTATTGTATTGTATTGTATAAATATATACACACATGAATAAATAAACTGATAAAGTGCAAATAACAGAAAGTGGTTATTAATAGTCGTTAATGCCGCGCATGCGCGCTGAGCGGGTTCTTCACGTAGTCACTCACGTGACTCCGAAGTAAAATGGGTTATTAATAATCAGAGTTTTGTCCGAGCCAGGTTTAATAGCCTGATGGCTGTGGGGAAGTAGCTATTCCTGAACCTGGTTGTTGCAGTCTTCAGGCTCCTGTACCTTCTACCTGAAGGTAGCAGGGAGATGAGTGTGTGGCCAGGATGGTGTGGGTCTTTGATGATACTGCCAGCCTTTTTGAGGCAGCGACTGCGATAAATCCCCTCGATGGAAGGAAGGTCAGAGTCGATGATGGACTGGGCAGTGTTTACTACTTTTTGTAGTCTGTTCCTCTCCAGGGGGCTCACGTTGCAGAATCAATTGTACAAAGATAAAACATTCGGCATCTAAAATGATACAATTATTGTACAGCTCCATTTTTAACCCTATAACCTGAAAATGAAAGAAGGGAAGAAGGAGAGAACGAGAGTGGGCGAAAGTGAGAAGATAGCTCGAAAAAGCACATAGAAAAGACCCCTAGACTACCAAAGTAGTGTGGCTGAAAAGTAAGTAGAGATAAAAGAAAAAAAAAGAAAAAAGGAAAGTGGGGATATACCTGCCTCTCGTGGTCCCCCGCCCCCCCCCCCCCCCCCCCCCCCCCCACCACCCCCCGCCCACCTCACCCAGCCCAGAATCGGATTAAAAAAACAAAACAAATAAACACTTTATATCTCCAAGAAAGGTGTTCGGTATGATCTGCCTGAATATAAAATTAAAACCTCCACCAACTATGGTCAACCCATACTCCAACCTGGTCCCAGGGTTTTTTGCCCAAGGGCAGCACAGTGGAACAGCGGTAGAGTTGCTGCCTCTGAGACCCGGGTTCGATCCCAGCCACTTTGGGTGTCTGTGCTGAGTTTGTACGTTCTCCCCGTGACCGCGTGGGTTTTCTCCAGGTGCTCCAGTTTCCTCCCACACTCCAAAGACGTGCAGGTAATTGGCTTCGGTAAAAATTGTAAATTGTCGCTGATGCTAGCGCTAGTGTACGGGGATCACTGGTCGTCACGGACTCGGTGGGACGAAGGGCCTGTTTCCGCGCTGCATTTCTAAACTAAACTAAACTAAACCTGACTGTAAAAGCTTAAAACATACTCTTACAGATATGGGGAAACTCTCACAAAGTCAGAAGCGATTTTCGGAGGAGTGCACAGAGAAGCCATGAAAATATTTGAAATTACTAAAATACTAAATACTAAAATACTAAAATAGTAGACCCACCAAGTCCAGCCCATCCCAAACTCAAATAGACACCTGACCCAAAGCAATCCTGACAGATTGTTGCGTCCCATTGGCTTAGCTTCGGTTTGCTCTCACCTGAGTCTTGTCTTCAATAAACATAAATAAATATATTTTTATTTATTCTTTGTCTAGTTTAGTTTAGTTTAGAGATACAGCGCGGAAACAGGCCCTTCAGCCCACTGGGTCCGCGCCGACCAGCGATCCCCGCACATTAACACTATCCTACACACACTAGGGACAATTTTTACATTTACACCAAGCCACATACATGCACGTCTTTGGAGTGTGGGAGGAAACCGGAAGATCTCGGAGAAAACCCACGTAGATCACGGGGAGAACGTGCAAACTCCGTACAGACAGCACCCGTAGTCGGGATCGAACCCGGGTCTCCGGCACTGTATTCGCTGTAAGGCAGCAACTCTACCGCTGCGCCACCGTGACTGCCCTTTGAAAGGACATTTGTGGCAAAGACAACATTTTCTGCCCTTGTGGAGGTGGTGAGTCATCTTCTCTAAACCTTCTTGTCATGGTGATCCCACTCTACTGGTTTGGTTTAGTTTAGGGATACACAGCATGGAAACAGGCCCTTCGGCCCAGCAGGTCCACACTGACCATCAATCAGACAATCATACCGGTTCCATATCCGGTTGCCCCACATCCACTCCCTACACACTAGAGCAATTAACAGAGGGCCAATTAACCTGCAAACCCCCACTTCTTTGCAACTTGGGAGAACACCGGAGCACCCTGAGGAAGCCCACGTGGTCCCAGGCAGAACGTGCAAACTCCACACAGATGCTGCACCCAAGGTCAGGATTGAACCCTGCGAGGCAGCAGGTCTACCCGCTGCGCCACTCTGCCGCCCACTCTGGTCGTGAGCATGTTTCATGATTTCTACCCTACCATGGGGAAGGACCAGCAACAAAGGTCCATATCAGGAAGTGGTGCGACTTAAAGGTGGACCTGTGTGCGCAGGGCCGGATTTAGATGAAGAGAGGCCCTAGGCTTAAGCCTATGAAGCCTAAACGTAAATCTGGCCCCGTGTGTGCAGTAGTTTTCCTGACAATTGTTCTTCTTGGTCAAAGAGATCCTTGTGTCTAGCAGTGACTAGCTGCGCTATATTGTACAGATGGTTTATACTGCAGCCACTATGCACTGGTAGTGAAGGAAATGAACATTGAGGGCAGTAGGTGGACTACTAATTGAGCCAAATACTTTATCCAGGATGGTGTGGTGTTTCTTGAGTGTTAGATACCAAAATGCTGGAGTAACTCAGCGGGGCAGGCAGCATCTATGGATCGAAGGAATCTGTGGCGTTTCAGGTCGAGACTCTTCTTCGGACTGAAGAAGTGTCTCGATCCTTCTATCCAGGTTAGTTTAGTTTAGTTAGTTTAATTTAGTTTGTCACGTGGACCGAGGTACGGTGGAAAGCTTTTGTTGCGTGCTATCCAGTCAGCGGAAAGACAATACATGCAAACAAACAAGCACACATGCCCGCAAGCACACACACACATATACACACAAAGACTCATAGAAAGCTAGGCACATATGCAAATATCTGTAGGCACACATGCATATACACACACACACGCGTGCACACACACATACATAAGCACACTCATATACACACACATACACACATGTCTCACACACACACATATACACACAAAGACTCATAGAAAGCTAGGCATATATGCAAATATCTGTAGGCGCAGATGCATATACACACACACACGTGTGCACACACACATACATATGCACACTCATATGCACACACATGTCTCACACACGTATACACATAAAGACTCAAAGAAAGCTAGTGTTTAAGAAGGAACTGCAGATGCTGGAAAATCGAAGGTAGACAAAAATGCTGGAGAAACTCAGCGGGTGCAGCAGCATCTATGGAGCGAAGGAAATAGGCAACGTTTCAGGGCCGAAACCCAAAGGAAATAGGTAACGTATCGGGTCGAAACCCGAAGGGTTTCGGGACGAAACGTTGCCTATTTCCTTCGCTCCATAGATGCTGCTGCACCCACTGAGTTTCTCCAGCATTTTTGACTACCTCAAAGAAAGCTAGGCATATATGCAAATATCTTGTAGGCGCACACGCACACACACAAACACACACTAATTCACCTGTCCCTGTAACAGGGATGAATAACAAGTGCCTTTCCATAATATCTGTACTCACAGATAAAGATTGTGAGGAAGTGAGAGGAGAAATCCAGGTTATTGAACAGGAGTTATTGCAAGAAAATGCAGTGCGGTGATTGAGTTTTATTGAGGTGATAATTCTTTTGAAGGATATGTCTGGGAATGAATCTAAAATTAGTTACTGAAGTCACTGGTGCAACGCTGCATAATTTAGACAATAAATATTGTATTGCCTTTGCACTTTTTTAAATGCTTATATATGAAGTAGGAAAAAATAAAACAGCCACTTGGCACGGTGGTGCAGCGGTAGAGTTGCTGCCTTAAGGGCCAGTCCCACTTTCATGACCTAATTCATGACCTTTTTCACTCGTGGACATTTTTCATCGTTGAAAAAAACTACTTGATGCCACGAGTACCTACGACTAGCATACGATACGATACAATTTATTTGTCATTTGGACCCCTTGAGGTCCAAACGAAATGACGTTTCTGCAGCCATACATTACAAACAAATAGACCCAAGACACAACATAATTTACATAAACATCCATCACATTGCTGTGATGGAAGGCCAAAAAAGGCCATCTCTCCACTGCACTCTCCCCCCCGATGTCAGAGTCAAAGTCAAAGTCAAAGCCCCCGGCGGGCGATGGCGAATTGTCCCGCGGCCATTAAAGCCACGCCGGGTGATGCAAGGTCGCACACCGGGTTCTTGGTGTTAGAGCCCCCGGCGTGCGCTCGCAGAGTCCCGTGGCCATTCCAAGCCGCGCGGGGCGGTGCTGTAAGGCCCCGCTCCAGGAGCTCTTCAACCCCGCAACTCGGGCGGGAGAAGTCGCCGTTGCGGGAGCCCTGAAAAGCGGTCTCCCTCCAGGGACCCGCGGGCTCCCAGTGCCGCCGTCCGCCAGACCCGCAGTTGCAGCCTCCGAAACTCCGGAGGTCGGGCCGCAGCAGCGCTCCACCACCACTCCACCCGCTCTGGACTCGGCCAGCTCCGCGACGGTGAGGTGAGTAGTCGGCACCAGAGCCCCCGGTCTTCCTGTTGGAGGCCGCTCCTCGTTGCAGCCCCAACGACAACGGAGACCCGACAAAGAAAAGGTCGGGTCTCCCGTGCAGGGAGAGATTTATCACGGCCTGCTACGACCTACCTACGACCATGCTGCGAGTATGAGTCAAGGCCAAACTCGGCAGAGGTCGTGAATTAGGTCGTGAAAGTGGAACAGGCCCTTTACAGCGCCAGAGACGCGGGTTCGATCCCGACCACGGGTGCTGTCTATACCTAGTTTGTGCGTTCTCCCCGTGACCGTGTGGGTTTTCTCCGAGATCTTCGGTTTCCTGCCACGCTCCAAAGACGTAAATGTTTGTAGGTTCATTAGCTCGGTATAATTGTAAATTGTCCCCAGTGTGTGTAGGGTAGTGTTAGTATGTTGTTCGGCACGGACTCGGAAGGCTGGAGGTCTTCTTTCCGCGCTGCATCTCGAAACTAAACGAAAAACTAAACTAATCCTCCATCTTTAACCTTATATACAGTAACCTCTCAAACAAACTACATCCATAGCAATCCTCCCACAAACCTAGCAATAACAGTACCCCAGACTCACCCCACCCATACTAATACTCACATTGAACTCCTCCCAACAGGATCAACTATGTTGACAATATTTCCCCCACACTAATCTTCATTTACAATCATCCTCTCTACACCACAAACTCCCACTCGCAATATTTTGTTATTTTACAATATTCCACCCACATCACCTGCATGACAAGTTGGCCCAAAAAAATACTTTGCATATTTGATCTTCTGATTACTGATAATATCAAAAAAGTCCACGTGGCCTCTCGTGTCACCTCTTCCAGTCAATACAATTGTTTAATCAGCACTGCTTTCCGATGGGTAGCGCCATGAGCTGGCAGCCTCGCCAGCAGCTGTTCGTCCTTTCCACATTTATTTTAGTGTTTATCATGTCTAAAGTGTGTTTTAGTGTAAGGGGTTGGGGCGGGAATTGGGGGAAACTGTTTTTCAGTCACTTACCTCGGTGGAATTCGGCTTTGCTCCGAGTTGCATTTCTCCCTCCCTCGCGGCCTAACAACTTGGATTGGTGCGGCCTTTCCCGGAGTCGGGTCCAGAGCTTCAGAAGCAGGGCCAGAAAAGTGGCGACACTTGTGTACTGCCGAGGTGAGGTCTGCGACATGATTTTACAGGTTGTATGCAAAATAAAACATTTCACTGTTCCTACATAAATTTAGGTTTGTTTAATTTAGAGATACAGCACGGAAAAAGTCCACGCCGACCAGCGATCCCCACACGTTAAAGGCCCTGTCCCACTGTACGAGCTAATTCAAGAGTTCTCCCGAGTTTCCCCTGATTCGAACTCGGAGAATTACGGTAATAGCCGCTTGTAGGTACTCGGGGCTATCGTGGACATTTTTCAACATGTTGAAAAAAACTTCACGAGCTTACCGCGTTTCCCAAGTACCTGCCGTTAGCGTTGCGAGCTGCTAAGAGACGTCCCGAGCTCCGATGTACGTGCTTGCCACGAGTTTGATTTTTTTTTAAACTCGGGAGAGCTCTTGAATTATCTCGTACAGTGGGACAGGGCCTTAACACTATCCGACACACACTAGGGACAATTTACAATTATACCAAGCCACTTAACCTACAAACCAGTACGCATTTGGAGTGTGGGAGGAAACCGAAGATCTCAGAGAAAACCCACACATGTCACAGAGAGAATGTACAAACTCTGTTTGTAATCAGGATGGAACCCGGGTCTCTGGCGCCGTGAGGCGGTAGTTCTACCGCTGCGCCACCGTGCCGCCCAAACAAACGTAACAATAAAGTATCATTGAATCATTGGGAAAAATAAATCACAAAATGCAAATTACCTGGATAATATACTTTTGAAAACCACTGTTCAAAATGCATTCCACACTTGGGATTATAAACAGCATTGCTTTTCCCCCTGAGTTTCTCCAGCATTTTTGTCTACCTTTGCTCGTGTAATTAAGTCCTTTTTTGTACTTTTCTTTGATATTTTCTTCAGACAAGTGCGTGTTACATTTTCACGTCACAGTCAAACAATTGAAATAAAGCCGATTACGAACTTAAACACTGCATAAACCACAAATATAATCTCCACCCAAGATGCATGTTATACATATTTTCTTTTTAAAAAGGCAAATCATTTCTCAGTGGAAATAGGACTATTCAGCTTGACTTATCCACTGCCTCTTTAGCCTCACAGAAACAAAGAATGTCTTTCCCCCACAAGGTGTCCCTTTGCCTGTCTGTAATTCAATACATAGAAACATAGACAATAGGTGCAGGAGGAGGCCATTCGGCCCTTCAAGCCAGCACCGCCATTCATTGTGATCATGGCTGATCGTCCCCAATCAATAACCCGCACCTGCCTTCTCCCCATATCTCTTGATTCCACTAGCCCCTAGAGCTCTATCTAACTCTCTCTTAAATCCATCCAGTGATTTGGCCTCCACTGCCCTCTGTGGCAGGGAATTCCACAAATTCACCACTCTCTGGGTGAAAAAGCTTTTTTTCTCACCTCAGTCTTAAATGGCCTCCCGCTTATTCTAAGACTGTGAACATATCCCCTGGAACTAAAGTCAAAGGCAGTTAGCGAGTAAAAATATGGAAATAAATTTTACGAGGATGTTGCCAGGACTCGAGAGCCTGAGCCACAGGGTGAAGTTGAGTAGGCTGGGACGAAGGGGGTTGTGTAAAAGATCATGAGAGGAATAGATCGGGTAGATCGATGCACAGAGTCTGTTGCCCAGAGTGGGGGAATTGAGAATCAGAGGATAATGTTTGGGACAAATGTTTGGGACAAATATCCATCATTTATTTATTTGCCTCTGTACTCCACAATTTGATATTTGTAATAGAAAAAAATCACATGTGGTTAAAGTGCACATTGTCAGATTTTAATAAAGGCCATTTTTATACATTTTGGTTTCACCATGTAGAAATTACACCATAATGCCCAGAAATGGGGGAACTACGTATAAACACAGCTGTAATTTCTATTCAACCGTAGTCAGGATCTAACCCTGGTCTCTGGTGCTGTAAAGGACCTGCCCCACTGCCACGACCTCTGCCGAGTTTGCCCTTAACTCATACTCGCAGCATGGTCGTCACGAGGTCGTAGGTAGGTCGCGATGCTGGTCGTAGGTACTCGTGGCATCAGGTAGGTCGGGGAGTTTTTTCAACATGACGAAAAATGTCCACGAGTAAAAAAGGTTGTGAATTAGGTTGTGGAAGTGGGACTGGCCCTTAAGGCAGCAACTCTACCGCTGCGCCACTGTGCTGCCCATGTATGTGTGTGTGTGTGTGCGTGGGGATTATTGTGGCTGGATGCATTTGTGATGGGGGGGGGGGGGGGGGGGGGGGGGTTTATACTGTGTGAGGGGGTCTACACACTGTTGCTCCCAGCAGCTGTTTCAATGGAAAATCCGGCAACCATGGATGTAATTTTAAACGTATTAGGAGCATTTTGTGAAAAGAGAGAGATACTGTATTTGAGGGACACGGCAGGAAGGTGTGTGGGGTGAGTCAAACAAGTTTGTTGAACTGAAGTTACTGCACGAACTTGTCTGAAACAGGCTGCTTTGTTGCTTGTAGAAACTAGTTACACATGTCCCAATCAGGAGACCTTTCACCACGTTGTAAACTGAAATCTTCCAAAACATTTCAGCCCAGGGTAAACATTCCGATCGTGCTGAGTTTACGGGGTTAATTTTACAGTTCATCAGACCTCGTTCCCCCCGCGGGGGGGGGGGGGAAGAGATTGCAACTTTCACGTGGTCCGCCCTGTTTCGACGAATGCAATCAACCCGGCGTGCACAATCAAATGGAACAAGTTGTCCTACAACTTTAGGCTGTGCACGTCGTACACAAGGAGAAGTCCCCCCGCCACCGCCTTGTGGATCACAGCGCTGCTCACGGGAGAAAGGTAGGACATTGATTTGATTGATCTGATGTGTCTGGGCCGTCGGCCAAACTGGGCAGTGCTCGAATGAGGAAGTGTTGTGGGCTGTGAGGTCTGTCGCCTGTGAGATATACAGCGAGGAGGTTCTGTAGAAGAAGGTGGTGCACTTAGGGACCCCAAACAACACTGAGACCACCCCCCTAGTTTGGGGGTCCGCTCGTCCTGCTTGGAACCTGAGATTCTTCCATTAAAGGTGTGGAGAAAGTATTTCAGCAGCCCAGAGCTCAACTTCCATACGCACTTCTCCAGCAATGATGACAGGTCCGAGAAGGAATTGTGCCACAAGCTGACTTCAAAGGATCCCAGAGAGGCCATTGCAGGAAGCAGGCTGCACTACAGGTAAGTCGAGACCTCCTGTGTCTTTGCTAGGGGGGTGGGGAGAGGGGGTTTTACGTTGCCTATATTGGTAAGCCAGAAGGAGAGATCAGAGACTGCAGATACTGGAATCACGAGCAAAGCACAAAGTGCTGGAGGAACTCAAAGGGTCAGGCAGCATCTGTGGAGAGAATGGATGGCGATGTTTCCGATCGGGACCCAAATTAAATCAGTCTGAAGAAGATTACAATAGATTTTAGACTTTAGAGATACAGCGTGGAAACAGGCCCTTCGGCCCACACCGCAAACTAGCACTATCACTACCTTACACACCAGGGACTATTTACAATTTACAGAACACAATTAACCTACAGAACGGCACGTCTTTGGAATGTGGGAGGTGACCGGAGCACCCGGAGAAAACCCACGCGGTCACAGGGAAAACGTACAAACTCTGTACAGGCAGCACCCTTTGTCAGGATTGAACCGGGTCTCTGGTGCTGTGAGGCAGCAACTCTACCGCTGCGCCACCGTGCCTCCCCCAAAGGGGGAGAAAGGGGAAGAAAGCTGGAAGTGGGAGTGGGGCAAAGTCTGGCGAGTGATAGGTGGATATAGGGGAGATGGACGCAGAATGCTGGAGTAACTCAGCGGGACAGGCAGCATCTCTGGAGAGAAGGAATGGGTCGAGACCCTTCTTCAACAGCAGTCCCTTATGTTCTTCGGAGAGCAAAAACCTCACCGGTCAGGCTTTGTGTTAAAAAAGGACCCAAAGTGCTTGAGTAACTCAGCGGGTCAGGCAGCATCTCTGGAGAACATGGCTAGCCGATGCTTTGGGTCAAGACCCTTCTTCAGACTGATTCTGTTGGGGTTTAAGAAGGAACTGCAGATGCTGGAAAATCGAAGGTAGACAAAAGTGCTGGAGAAACTCAGCGGGTGCAGCAGCATCTATGGAGCGAAGGAAATAGGCACCGTTTTGCCCAAAAACCCTTCTTCAGACTAATTATGTTGGGGGGTTGGGGAGAGAGCTGGAGGAGAGGAGGGGCAAGGGAAAGGTTCACTGTAGCCGTTGCCTCCATTCCGGTCGTCCCGCGAAACGATGTCCCTCTGCACACCTGGTCCACAGTTTCACAAGTTATAGGAGTACAATTTAGGCCATTCGGCCCATCGAGTCCACTCCGCCATGGCTGAAGACTTTTTGTAAATCAACATCTTTCAGTCACCAGCTGATTTAATAGAAACATAGAAACATAGAAAATAGTTGCAGGAGTAGGCCATTCGGCCCTTCGAGCCTGCACCGCCATTCAGTATGATCATGGCTGATCATCCAACTCAGTATCCTGTACCTGCCTTCTCTCCATACCCCATGATCCCTTTAGCCACAAGGGCCACATCTAACTCCCTCTTAAATATAGCCAAAGAATTGGCCTGAACTACCTTCTGTGGCAGAGAGTTCCAGAGATTCACCACTCTCTGTGTGAAAAATGTTTTTCTCATCTCGGTCCTAAAGGATTTCCCCCTTATCCTTAAACTGTGACCCCTTGTCCTGAACTTCCCCAACATCAGGAACAATCTTCCTGCAACTAGCCTGTCCAACCCCTTAAGAATTTTGTAAGTTTCTATAAGATCCCCCCTCAATTTTCTAAATTCTAGCGAGTACAAGCCAAGTCTATCCAGTCTTTCTTCATATGAAAGTCCTGACATCACAGGAATCAGTCTGGTGAACCTTCTCTGTACTCCCTCTATGTCAAGAATGTCTTTCCTCAGATTAGGAGACCAAAACTGTACGCAATACTCCAGGTGTGGTCCTACCAAGACCCTGTACAACTGCAGTAGAACCTCCACCTGCTCCTATAATGCGCCCAACATGGCAAAAGCCAACAACCCCCATTCCTGAAAACCTACTAAAATTACACTTTTATTCCTTTTAGGTCAGATCCCGGTTCGAAAGGACTGCAGTGATATGGAAACACCAGGTAGGGAATGTTAGACACAAAATGCTGGAGTAACTGGGCGGGCCAAGCCGCATCTCTGGAGAGGAATGGGTGATGTTTTGGGTCAAGAGGGGTCTGAAGAAGGGTCTCAACCCAAAGCGTCATCCGTTCCTTCTCTTGAACAGTTTTGGTCTCCTATATATATCAGTATAGGAGTAAAGAGGTTCTTCTGCAGTTGTATAGGGCTGTGGTGAGACCACATCTGGAGTATTGTGTACAGTTTCGCTCTCCTAATTTGAGGAAAGACATCCTTGTGATTGAGGCAGTGCAGCGTAGGTTCACGAGATTGATCCCTGGGATGGCGGGACTGTCATCTGAGGAAAGATTGAAAAGACTAGGCTTGTATTCACTGGAGTTTAGAAGGATGAGGGGGATCTTATAGAAACATATAAAATTATAAAAAGGACTAGACAAGCTAGATGCAGGAAAAATGTTCCCAATGTTGGACGAGTCCAGAACCAGAGGAGCCACAGTCTTAGAATAAAGGGGAGGTCATTTAAGACTGAGGTGAGAAAAAACTTTTTCACACACAGCGTTGTGAATTTATGGAATTCCCTGCCACAGAGGCCAAGTCACTGGATGGATTTAAGAGAGAGTTAGATAGAGCTCTAGGGGCTGGTGGAGTCAAGGGATATGGGGGGAAGGCAGACACGGGTTATTGATAGGGGAAGATCAGCCATGATCACACTGAATGGCGGTGCTGGTTCGAAGGGCCGAATGGCCTCCTCCTGCACCTATTTTCTATTTCTATGTTTCTATGAACCAGGTCACTGCCACATCACTGTGATGCACTGTCTTGCCACTCGTTTGTGATGCTGAGGCTTTATAAGGTGATGGTCAGACTGGTATTTGGAGGTACACAAAATTGCTGGGGAAACTCAGCGGGTGCAGCAGCATCTATGGAGTGAAGGAAATAGGCGACGTTTCGGGCCGAAACCCTTCTTCAGACTGATGGGGGGTGGGAGAAAGAAGGAAAAGGGGAGGAGCCCGAGGGCGGGCGGATGGGAGGGTGGGAGGAGACAGCTAGAGGGTTAAGGAAGGGGAGGAGACAGCAAGGGCTAGCAAAATTGGGAGAATTCAATGTTAATGCCATAAGGACGCAAGGTCCCCAGACGGAATATGAGGTGCTGTTCCTCCTGGTCCACCCTGGTATTTGGAGTATTGTGAGCAGTTTTGGGCCCCGTATCTGTGGAAGGATGTGCTGGCGCTGAAGAGAGTCCAGAGGAGGTTTACGAGAATGATTCTAGGATTGATTAGGTTAACATATGATGAGCATTTGAAGGCACTGGGCTTGTACTCGCTGGAGTTTAGAAGGATGAGGGGGGGGGGGGGGGGCGACCTCATTGAAACTTACCGAATAGTGAAAGGCCTGGATAGAGTGGATGTGGAGAAGATGTTTCCACTAGTGGGAGAATCTAGGACCAGAGGGCACTCAGAATAAAAGGATGTATCTTTAGAGAGGAGACGAGGAGGAATTTCTTTAGTCAGAGGGTGGTGAATCTATGGAGTTCATTGCCACCGAAGGCTGTGGAGGGCTATTTTAAGGCAGCGATTAACACTTGTGATTAGTACGGGTGTCAAGGGATATGAGGAAAAGGCAGGAGATTGGGGTTGAGAGGGAATGATAGACCAGCCATGTGGTGGGGTGGATGCAATGGGCCGAATGGCCTAAATCTGCTCCTACGACTTATGAACGTGAACATATAAACAGACCTGTTACGTCTGTTCTCTCATTCCTATAAGCCAGCCAATCTTCTGTTCACACCAACATGTTACCTCATACACCATGAATTTGACATTTCCATGCTAACCTTTGAGGCATGTTACCCAAATCCCTTATGGAAATCGTGTGGGTAAAGGGTTATTAGTGAAACATGCATCAGGATACAGTGAGAACCTTGGTTTTGGATCCTATCCAGGCACATCATACCAGAAATAAGTACAGCAGGTATTGCAGAAGAGAAAATACGCGGAGTGCAGGATATAGTATTGAAGCTATAATAGTATAATTGGGCGGGAGAGTTGCTGCCTTACAGCGAATGCAGTGCCGTAGACCCGGGTTCGATCCTATCTACGGGTGCTGTCTGTACGGAGTTTGTACGCTCTCCCCATGGCCCGCGTGGGTTTTCTCCGAGATCTTCGGTTTCCTCCCACACTCCAAAGACGTGCAGGTTTGTAGGTTAATTGGCTTGGTGTAAATGTAATAATTGTCCCTAGTGTGGGTGGGATAGTGTTAGTGTGCGGGGATCGCTGGTCGGCGCGGACCCAGTGGGCCGAAGGGCCTGTTTCCCCACTGGATCTCTGAACTAAACTAAGCTAAACTATCAATTAACCCTCCAACCCACCCACCTTTGGGATGTGGTAGGAAACCCGAGCACCAGGAGTAAACCCACGCGTGTCTCAATAAGAACATGCAAACTCCACGCTGACAGCAGACTAAGTCAAAGTTAAACATAGGTAACTGGAGCTGAGAGGCAGCAGCTCTACCAGTTCATGTTCATAAGTGATAGGAGCAGACTTAGGCCATTCGGCCCATCAAGTCTACTCTGCCATTCAATCATGGCTGATCGATCTTCTCCTCTCAAGCCCATTCTCCTGCCTTCGCCCCATAACCGCTGACACCTTAACTAATCACGAATCTATCTATCTCTAAATTCATTGACCTGGCTTCCATGGTCCTTCTGTACCTTATACCTACCCTCCAAGCAGTAACCCCTACTGGTTACATTGGGCGGCACAGAGTTGCTGCCTCACAGCGCCAAAGACCCGGGTTCGATCCCGACTACGGGTGCTGTTAGTAAGGAGTTTGTACGTTCTCCCCGTGACCTCGTGGGTTTTCTCCAGGTGCTCCGGTTTCCCCCCCACAGTCCAAAGACATACAAGTGTGTAGGCTAATTGGCTTGGTATAAATGTTTTTGAAAAATTGTCCCTGGTGTGTGTAGGATAGTGTTAATGTGCGGGGATCGTGGACTTGGTGGGCTGAAGGGCCTGTTTCCGCGCTGTATCTCTAAACGAAACTACTTAAAACTGGAAGGGAAATGTGGCCCCACAGAGAAATACGTACATACTTGATTCATAAGAATTTGATGATGCAAGCAAATGCCAGAATATATAATTTATAGGATTCTAATGTCAAAAGGGCGTGGGTTGTGAGCATGCAACGACTGTCGTGTTGCATTGCCACAGCCTCTGGGTTAAGGTGAAACATTAAATCAAGACCTGTCAACTCGTTGATGCAATGGGTAAAACATGGGGTGCTTAACAAAGGAGGGAACGGGGTCCTGCAGGGAGCTGGACAATGTACCTTCTACAGCCAGCTATCCATGGTTCACTGTGTCTGCTTCTCGTGGGATCTTGCTCTGTGCAGATCGGGGACGCACAACCTCCGAAGCCTTCAAGGATTGAAAATTGAACCCCAAGGCTCTGAAGCTAGGCAAACGGATTTAGTGCACTTCAGTATTAGTTTTAGAGATCCAGCGCGGGAACAGGCCCTTCGGCCCACCGAGTCTGCACCGACCAGCGATCCCCGCACCTTAACACTACCTTACACACACCGGGACCAATTTTTAAGTTTACATTTATAACCAAGCCAATTAACCTACAAAACCTGCTCGTCTTTGGAGTGTGGGAGGAAACCGAAGATCTCGGAGAAAACCCACGCAGGTCACGGGGAGAACGTACAATCTCTGTGCAGACAGCAGCCGTAGTCAGGATCAAACACCACCCCCCCCATCTGTTTTCACCTATGACCTGCCAAACTTTGACCTGCCCCTGCACTCTGTGAACTGTCCTTCCTCCCCCCACCACCCCTGCAATCAGTCCGTAGAAGGGTCCCGACCCAAGATATCACCTACCCATGTTCTCCAGAGATGCTGCCTGACCAGCTGAGTTCCTCCATCACTTTGGGCCTTATGTGATCAACATGATCTGTGTCACCCACTTACGATAACACTCCATTACTCTAACCATTTCCAGCTTGTCTCGAATGGGCTCTTTGGCAATCCGATATCTACCACACATAACTTCATTGCGTAAGCAGTTCCCAATTCCGAGTCATCGCACACCTCCACTCAGGGAAACAGATCCGAGAAGCCCAGCCCAGTATCAGGAAGGAGTTCATATTTGACATATTTGTCATATTTGATTGACAAAATATTTCATATTTGTCTCATTGTCTGTAACTCATTTTCACCTAGCCCCCACAATGGCCTGTTTCCTTGATCATCTTTACTTTTTTGCATATCTTTCATTCATTTACATAGAAACATAGAAACATAGAAAATAGGTGCAGGAGTAGGCCATTCGGCCCTTCGAGCCTGCACCGCCATTCAATATGATCATGGCTGATCATCCAACTCAGTATCCTGTACCTGCCTTCTCTCCATACCCCCTGATCCCTTTAGCCACAAGGGCCACATCTAACTCACTCTTGGTTCAATATCTCTTGTTTCCCTTTCCCCCTGACTCTCAGTCTGAAGAAGGGTCTCTGCCCGGAAAGTCGCCTATTCCTTTTCTCCAGAGATGCTGCCTGTCCCGCTGAGTTACTCCAGCTTTTTGTGTCCATCTAAGTAAGTAAGTAAGTTTATTGGCCAAGTATTCACATACAAGGAATTTGCCTTGGTGCTCCGCCCACAAGTAACAACATGACATACAGTGACAGTTACGAATGACTCAGAAAACTACAGATACCATTTAACCCAAGAGCCGCACTTTTTAGGGATGTGGGAGGAAACCAGAGCAAACCAGAGAAAACCGAGGCGGTCACAGGGGGGACGTGCAAACTCCACACAGACAGCACCGAACCCGGGTTACTGCAGCTGTGAGGCAGCAGCTCTACAAGCTGTGTCTCTGTGCCACACTTACAAAGCAGATGCAATAGAAATACATGCATGTATTGAAAATGCCAGTGCAAACCAAAGCTAAAATACGTACTTTGTGGCATAGTTTGTTTTTGGACCAGTTTGTATGCCAATCCATAATTTCAGATCTTCTTTCTGAATCCTCATAGCACATGGAGAACTCTGTCCAGATAGCTACGATTCCTACTGCTTTAATGGAGGCACCTGCTACATTCTAATATCCACTCCATTCTGCTGGTAAGTCACATTCTTGCAGTCTTAACGAACCAAGGGCAGCGGCACGGGTGCTGTCTGTACGGTGTTTGCACGTTCTCCCCGTGAGCGCGTGGGTTTTCTCCGTGATCACTATTTATGCTCCATGAAATCCTCTCCCACCATCTCATCATATTGACTGCTTCAGATACAGAGAATGGAAGAGTCAGTGACACACACAGTGTACTGACTATAGGTTCTTGAGTACTGGAAGTATTGAGCACGCCAGCATTTTCTGTCTAATCTTCAGTGTAAACCAGCATCTGCAGTTCCTTCATTCACATATTGAGGGTACACCTGGTTTTACTCCAGACAGTTTTTGACTGGGGGAGAAATTCTATGCTGAGCTATTCAACCAGATTTAGCTCTTAGGGCTAACGGAATCAAGGGACAATAGGTGCAGGAGTAGGCCATTCGGCCCTTCGAGCCAGCACCGCCATTCAATGTGATCGTGGCTGATCATCCCCAATCAGTTCCCCGTTCCTGCCTTCTCCCCATATCCCCAGACTCCACTATTTTTAAAAGCCCTATCTAGCTTTCTCTCGAAAGCATCCAGAGAACCGGCCACCACCGCACTCTGAGGCGGAGAATTCCACAGACTATGGGATTCCAAAGGGATATGGAGAGAAAGTGGGAACGGGGTACTGATTCTGGATGATCAGCCATGATCATATTGAATGGTGGTGCTGGCTCGAAGGGCTGAATGGCCTACTCCTGCATCTATCTTCTATGTTTCTATGTTTCAGCTGTGGGGTGCATTACATGCAACTCGTGTCCTATCCTCTCAAATGCATACTTTCCAGAAAGCTGAAACTCAGGGGTGAGGGGTAGGATTGGGGTTAGCGATTAAAACTCAACACTGAGATTGTTAGACACAATGCAACGTTTTGTCATGCCCCCCCCACCCCCATACCTCTCCCCTTCAATCAGTCTGAAGAAGGTTCTCAATCCAAAACGTCACCTATCCACATTCTCTAGAGATGCTGCCTGACCCGCTGAGTCACTCCAGCACTTTGGGTCCTTTTGTGTATTAACCAGCATCTGCAGTTCCTGGTTTCTACTGGTTAGATTGTGCTTTGGGTCAAGATTTCAATTGTAATTGAACCGAAGTAAGGAGACAGATGTCGAGGCAAACATCAGCTGTTATCTAACTATAGGATGGAATAGGTTCAAAGGGCTGAATGGCCTCCTGGTGAGTCTTTACTGTCTCATTCAGGTTATGGAAACATATGAATCACGAGCAGGAGTTGGCCAGTCTGCCCTCAGGCTGAGTCCTTGGTCAATAAGATCACAGCTGATCTCACTGTAACCTAGAGTCTGAAGACGGATCCCGACCCGAGACATCGTCTGTCTTTTCCCTCCACAGATGCTGCCTGACCCGCTGGCCTCCTCCAGCACCCCGTATTTCGCTCAAGATTCCCACATCTGCAGTTCCCTGCTTCTCTCTCTTTTATTGCAACCCAAACTCCATATTCCTACGGTAGACAAAAGTGCTGGAGAAACTCAGCGGGTGCAGCAGCATCTAAGGAGCGAAGGAAATAGGCAACGTTTCGTCCCGAAACCCTTCGGGTTTCGACCCGAAACGTTGCCTATTTCCTTTGGGTTTCGTCCCGAAACGTTGCCTATTTCCTTCGCTCCATAGATGCTGCCGCACCCACTGAGTTTCTCCAGCATTTTTGTCTACCTTCGATTTTCCAGCATCTGCAGTTCCTTCTTAAACTCCATATTCCTACGATCGTTTGCCTCCTTGTTTATCGAGAAATAATCTAACCGCCTCTAAAATATTCAAAGGCTTTACCTCCACCGTTCTTTGAGGAATGAGTGGGTTAACCTATGATGAGCATTTGTCGGCACTGGGCATTCACTCGCTGGAGTTTAGGAGAAAGAGGAGAATAGTACCTAATTGCAACATACAGAATAGTGGATGTGGAGAGGATGTTTCCACTTGTGGGAAAGTCTAGGACTAGAGGTCATAGACTTAGAATTAAAGGACGTTCCTTTAGGAAGGAGAGGAGGAGAAATTTATTTTTTGTCAGAGGATGGTGAATCTGTGGAATTCTTTGCCACAGAAAGCTGTGGAGTATTAGACAATAGACAATAAACAATAGGTGCAGGAGTAGGCCATTCGGCCCTTCGAGCCAGCACCACCATTCAATGTGATCATGGCTGATCATCCCCAATCAGTACCCCGTTCCTGCCTTCTCCCCATATCCCCTAACTATGCTATTTTTAAGAGCCCTATCTAGCTCTCTCTTGAAAACATCCAGAGAACCTGCCTCCACCGCCCTCTGAGGCAGAGAATTCCACAGACTCACCACTCTCTGTGAGAAAAAGTGTTTCCTCGTCTCCGTTCTAAATGGCTTACTCCTTATTCTTAAACTGTGTGGCCCCTGGTTCTGGACTGCCCCAACATCGGGAACATGTTTCCTGCCTCTAGCGTGTCCAAACCCTTAACAATCTTATATGTTTCAATGAGATATCCTCTCATCCTTCTAAACTCCAGAGTGTACAAGTGTATTGTGGCAAATCAGTGGATATTTTTAAGGCAGAGATAGATTCTTGATTAGTACAGGTGTCGGAGGTTATGGGGAGAAGGCAGGAGAATGGGGTTAGGATGAAGATAGATCAGCCATGATTGAATGGCGTAGACTTGATGGGCCTAATGGCCTAATTTGACCTATTACTTATGACCTTAAGAGAGGGTGCTGTCTGTGCAGAGTTCGCCCGTTCTCCCACACTCCAAGGACGTGCAGGTTTGTGCATTCATTGGCTTTGCAAATGTCCCCCTAGTGTGTAGGGAGTGGATGCGAAAGTGGGATAACATATCAAAGGACAGTATGGACTCGGTGGGCCGAAGGGCCTGTTTCCACTGTGTATCTCTAAGATGGAAGAGGGTTGCAGCACTCTGATGGATCTTTTTTGTCCTCCTACCATTCTCTTGGTAGGAGTATATTGAATGGTGGGATCAAACTGCAGAGAGGTGGATCTGCAAACTTTACTGTGTGGGATATTTCTGACTATTGCCAGCTATCCGAGCCCAATCTCCCTCTTGTGTGACCAGGTGACCCTCTTATCTCGTACAGGTGTGACAACAGTTTCAAAGGCAACCGATGCCAGGAGTTCTTGCTGCCCAGCCAGCAGCCGGAGAGGACCGTCAGCTCGTTGCTGGTCATTCTCATTGTGGTGACCCTGCTCGTCGTGTTACTTGCGATCACAGGCCGAACCTACTGCTACTGCCGGTGAGCCCACTTGAATTACAGCGGTCCATCTGACTTCTCCAGGGGGGGGGGGGAGGACAAGCCAGGGAGGGGGCCGGGGAGGAGGGGAAAGAGGGACAACGTAGGCCCCACGTTGTTCTGCTTGCAAGTGGTGCAGCAGGTAGTGCAGCTTTCTCTCATGTCCAACGATCTGTGTGTGATTTACACAGAGAGTGGTGAATCTGTGGAATTCTCTGCCATAGAAGTTAGTTGAGGCCAGTTCATTGGCTATATTTAAGAGGGAGTTAGATGTGGCCCTTGTGGCTAAAGGGATCAGGGGGTATGGAGAGAAGGCAGGGATGGGATACTGAGTTGGATGATCAGCCATGATCACATTGAATGGCGGTGCAGGCTCGAAGGGCCGAATGGCCTACTCCTGCACCTATTTTCTATGTTTCTATGTTTCTATGGTCTACGTTAAGTGTTTTCTGCATGACCACGTCATAGAGTTCATCAGTTCAAGGAGCAGAATTAGGCCATTCGGCCCATCGAGTCTACTCCGCCATTCACAAGTTATAGTAGAATTAGGCCATTCGGCCCATCGAGTCTACTCCGCCATGGCTGATCACTGCCTCCAAATCCCATTCTCCTGCCTCCTCCACATAACCCGACACCCGTTCTAATGAAGAATCTGTCAGCCTCAGTTAAACAACGTGGAAACAGGCACTTCAGCTTAAAGGGCCTGTCCCACTGTACGAGGTAATTCAAGAGCTCTCCCGAGTTTAAAAAAATATCAAACTCGTGGTAAGCACGGAGAATGAACGTAGCGGGTACGTCGGAGCTCGGGGACGTCTCTTAGCGGCTCGTAACGCTAACGGCAGGTAGTCGGGAAACGCAGTCAGCTCATGAAGACTCGTGAAGATTTTTCAACATGTTGAAAAATGTCCACGAGAGCCCCGAGTACCTACAAGTGGCCATTACCGTAATTCTCCGAGTTCGAATCAGGGGAAACCCGGGAGAACTCTTGAATTAGCTCGTACAGTGGGACAGGCCCTTAACTCATCCATACCAACCAAGACGCCCCATCTAAGCTGGTCCCATTTGCTTGTGTTTGGCTCATATCCCTCTAAACCTTTCCCATCTATGTACCTGCCCAGGTGTCTCCTCCAGGTGCTGCCCAGATCCCCTTACATACATTAGACATGCTGGCATGTTAACTAAATTGGTGCAGGTGTCTGATGGAGAAATCGGGTTAACGGAATCGGGTTAAAGGTCTGTGGAATTCTCTGCCTCAGAGGGCGGTGGAGGCAGGTTCTGTGCCTTTGGAAAGGAGACGAGGAGGAATCTCTTTAGTCAGAGGGTGGTGAACCTGTGGAATTCATTGCCACAGATGGCTGTGAAGTCCAAGTCAGTGCGTATTTTGAAAAGCGGAGATTGACAGGTTCTTGATTAGTAAGGGCATCAAAGGTTATGGGGAGAAAGCTGGAGAATGGGGTTGAGTATGGAGAGGTAGATCAGCCATGTTTGAATGGCGGAGTAGACTCAATGGGCCGAATGGTCTAATTCTGCTCCTGTGACTTATGAACTTAAATGGCCTCAGTCTAAATCAGAGAAATGCAAGAAATGAGACAAGATAATCTGCCTTGATCTTTAATGATCTTCCAAATCTTCCAAAGGCAAGAAACATTTGCTGAGGTGATAAAGGTGTTACCAACTCTCGTCCACCTACACATATAGCTCCAGTTGTCCATGTTAGATCATGCAGATATGGGACAGACACATCTTGCTAGATCACTGGACACAAAATTACAACTTTGGCTGGTATTTTGCCCTTCGTAATCTGTTCATCTGGGTGTATGACAGGATGTACATTCCTAATGTGCCTTTCAAGATCTCCAGATAAAGGCTGGCTTATCAAAATAAAACACAGTGATGTTGATTTACGAGGATGTGGCCAAGACTCAAGGGCCTGCGGTTGAGCAGACTGCGACTTTATTCCTTGGAACGCAGGAGGATGAAGGATGATCTTATAGAGGTATACAAAATCATGAGAGGAATAGCTAAGGCAAAACGCACAGTGTCTTTCGCCCAGAGGAATGGAGAATGAGAGGACATGGGTTTAAGGTGAGGGGCGAAAGATTTAATAGGAACCTGAGGGGTAACATTTTTACACAAAGGGTGGCGGGTGTATGGAACGAGCTGTCGGAGGAGGTAGTTGAGGCTGGTACTTTTGAAGCATTTAGACAGGTACATGAATCGGGGAGGTTCACGCGGATATGGGCCAAAGCCAGGAAGATGGGGCATGTTGGTCGGCATGGGCAAGTTGGGCTGAAGGGCCTTTTCCACACTATGGTGTAATCACTGTTGTAATATAGGGAGCAGTACAGGTGTCTGATGGAGGTTGTACACAGCAAGCTCACAATACTTTGGACAATTGTGTGCAGTTCTGGTCTCTCCATTACAGTGCCACAGGTCGGAGAGCTGCTGCCTCACTTCGCCAGCGATGCCGACTTTGGGTGCTGTCTGTGTGGAGTTTGCACGTTCTCCCTGCGACGGGCGAGGTCTCCGATTTCCTCCCACATCCAAAGACGTGCAGGTTCTTGGGTTATTTGGCCTCTGTAAATTGCCCCAAATGTGTAGGGAGTAGATGAGAAAGTTGAATAACAGAACTAGCGAGAACAGGTGATCGATGGTCGGCATGGACTCGGTGGGCCAACGAGGTGACAAGGAGACCTACAAGCAGTAAAATTAATCAGGACAGTGAAAATGGTCGGAGAACTAAGGTGGGGTTCCTGAACCGAGTCTCCCCTCCCCTCCCCTCCATTCCACCCAACCCCCCATGTATAGGAGATAGGAACAGAATTAGGCCATTCGGCCCATCAAGTTTACTCCGCCATTCAATCATGGCTGATCTAACTCATCCTTCCAACCCCATTGTCCTGCCTTCTCCCCATAACCCCTGACACCCATACTAGTCAAGAATCTATCGCTCTCTGCCTTTACTAGAATGTTGCCTGGGTTTCAGCAACTAAGTTACAGAGAAAGGTTGAACAAGTTAGGTCTTTATTCTTTGGAGCGCAGAAGTTTAAGGGGGGACTTGATAGAGGTCTTTAAAATGATGAGAGAGATAGACAGAGTTGACGTGGATAATCTTTTTCCATTGAGAGTAGGGAAGATTCAAACAAGACATGATTTGAAAATTAAGGGACAGAAGTTTAGGGGTAACATGAGGGGGAACTTCTTTACTCAGAGAGTGGTAGCTGTGTGGAATGAGCTTCCAGTGGAAGTGGTGAAGGCAGGTTTGATTTTATCATTTAAAAATAAATTGGATAGGTGTATGGATGGGAAAGGAATGGAGGGTTATAGTCTGAGTGCAGGTAGATGGGACTAGGTGAGAGTAAGTGTTCGGCACGGACTAGAAGGGCCGAGATGGTCTGTTTCCGTGCTGTAATTGTTATATGGTTAAAACTATCCATTGTGCAGGAATAATGAGTGTGGCTCTCTGGTTACTCTGGGCGTTTGTGCTGTGTTTCAGGAAGCAGAGGCAGAAGAGGAGGAAGGAGCAGAGCCGGAGTTTGTACCACGTCGTGGCCCGACACAGAAGCATCGACATCGGGTAGACATTCACCTCCGTGGAAGCACGACAGGGGCCGTCGAGCCAAATAAACAATAAACTCATGGCCGAGATTACTAAAGGACGAGCTGCAGTCTGAATACACACGGCATTAAAACGCGCATACGCACTCACACACACAGCTCCAGTCACCCAGTCAACCAACGCTCCCTGTGGATCAGAGGGAATCTCCTCCCTGGACCTTTCCGTTTAAAGCACAGATCCTCAGATTGAAGCTAGTCTGAAGAAGGGTTTCGGCCCGAAACGTTGCCTATTTCCTTCGCTCCATAGATGCTGCTGCACCCGCTGAGTTTCTCCAGCATTTTTGTCTATCCTCAGATTCATCCATTCAGCAATCATTTTTTAAGTCCACCTGGGACGTTCGACTGAAAATAGCTCATCTCCAAAGCCGTGGTACAAGAACAAACGCAAGAACGCTTCAAGGATGGACTGAATGCCAAGGCTGCAATAGGAGATACGAGAGACTGCACACGCTGGAATTTTGAGCTGAAAAATAAAAACTCAGCGGGCCGGGTAGCATCTGTGGAGGAAAATGGACAAACGACGTTCTCGATCTGACCCCTCGTCAGACTGATACAGTCCCTCTAGTAGTTTGTTTTTTTGTCTGTAAAAGGCACTATCTTTGGTAGACTCCCTACTACAATCAGTCTGAAGAAGGGTCTGGACCCAACATGTTACCTATCCATTTTCTCCAGAGATGCTCCCTGACCCGCTGAGTTACTCCAGCATTTTGTGTCCACCTTTGGTTCCTTGCAGCTCTGCTCCTTCGTTACCCACAGAATCCGGGCTACGTTAAGGGAACCCTTTCTTTTCCTCTCCCTCCATCCCTCCCCCTTCCTAGTTCTCCGACCAGTCTGACTGTCCCCGATTAAATTTTATCTCTGTATGCTTCATTATCTCCTTCTCCTCGCTAACAATGATCTATTCTACATTTTCCTTGATTCCCCATCTCCTTTGATGTGTTTTCACACCTTACCCTTCCTTATCTCTTTGTGACTTCCCTCCCCAGACTCTCAGCCTGAAAAAGGGTCTCAGCCCTAAATGTTACCCATTCCATCTCTCCATAGATGCTGCCTGCCCCGCGGAGTTACTCCAGCATTTTAGAAACATAGAAAATAGATTCAGGAGTAGGCCATTCGGCCCTTCGAGCTTGCACCGCCATTCAATATGATCATGGCTGATCATCCAACTCGGTATCCTGTACCAGCCTTCTCTCCATACCCCCTGATCCCTTTAGCCACAAGGGACACATCTAACTCCCTCTTAAATATAGCCAATGAACTGGCCTCAACTACCTTCTATGGCAGAGAATTCCAGAGATTTACCACTCTGTGTGAAAAATGTTTTCCTCATCTCGGTCCTAAAAGATTTCCCCCTTATCCCTAAACTGTGACCCCTTGTGTTGTGTCTATCTTTGGTGTAAACCAGCATCTGCCGTTCCTTCCTACATACATACCTCAAAGTAACACTGGGGCCTGAAAGGGTGAGTATGGTGGACTATTCAACCAGATTCCCCCCCCATCTAAATTGTATGGATTACTGCTTGGAAGTAATTGAGCATGTTTAGCACTGCCACTCTCAGTCAGAAGAAGGGTCTCGACCTGAAACGTCACCCATTCCATCCATCCAGAGATGCTGACTGTCCCGCTGAGTTACTCCAGCATTTTGCACCCAAGCTTGCTTGCATCATTACACTTCAAAAGGACACACATTGCCGGAGTCACCTGCTGCGGGTCAGGCAGCATCTCTGGAGAACATGGAACCCGTGACTTTTCAGGACTCGACTCCAGCACGTAGTATCATTTTGATGACTGCAACTCCACCATCAACGCTTCCAGATGCTTGCGAATATATTTTAATTCCATAATACTCGTTTTCCGAAATAAAGGAACAGTATGTTTTGCAAAAAAAATCAAACATTCGAAGTAGTTTGGTGCATCTGTAGTATATAAAATCATACCGTATAGTGTCGGTTTCCTCTTTGAATATCTTTGCAAGTTGCTGTCTGTGTGGCGTTTCCATGTTCTCCCTGTGACCGCGTGGATTTCCTCCAGGTGTTCCAGTTTCTTCCCCAGGCCAAAGACGTGCGGTGGTAAATTAAATGGCCGGGATAAATTGCCCGTAACGTCCAGGTGAGTGATAGATCCTGCAGACCTGTTTCCCTGCTGTATCTCTATAACTGTGCATGTTTACACAAGAACACACCGAGTGCTGGAGTAACTCAGCTGGTCAGGCAGCATCTGCGGAGAACGTGGATGGGTGACGTTTTGGGTTGGGGGCCTTCTTCAGATTAAATCAGTCTGAGGAAGGGTCCCGACCTGAAACGTTCCCTAAAACAATGTCATCCTGGGATGACACTGAGCTACTCCGGAACTCCATGTATTCTTCTGAGGGAGAGGGTTAAAGGATAGATATGTGGAGTAAGTGCCAAAGGCTAGACTTGAAAACATACGAAATAGGTGCAGGAGTAGGCCATTCGGCCCATCGAGCCAGCACCGCCATTCAATATGATCATGGCTGATCATCCAAAATCAGTACCCCGTTCCTACTTTCTCCCCATATCCCTTGATTCCATTCGCCCAAAGAGCCAAATCTAAAAGGAGACAGAAGGGTGGCCGATTGCAAACCAGCATCGGGAGGTGTTCAAGAAGGAACTGCAGATGCTGGAAAATCGAAGGTACACAAAAATGCTGGAGAAACTCAGCGGGTGCAGCAGCATCTATGGAGCGAAGGAAATAGGCAACGTTTCGGGCCAAAACCCTTCTTGGAGGTTCTTGTTTCCACAAACCCCTCCCTCATCTGTATCCACCTATCACTTGCCAAGCTTTATCCCAACCTCCCTCTTTTCCAGCTTCCTCCACCTCTTTCTCCCCCCCCCCCCCCCCCCCCCCCCATCTCCCCCCGACACCAATCAGTCTGAAGTAGGGTGTAGGGAAAAGGCGTAGGAAGGAACTGCAGATGCTGGTTGAAACCAAAGACAGACACAAAATGCTGGAGAGACTCAGCGGGACAGGCAGCAACTCTGGAGAGAAGGAATGGGTGACGATTCAGGGTCTGAAGAAGGGTCTCGACCCGAGACGTCACCCATTCATTCCTTCTCTCCAGAGATGCTGCCTGTCCCACTGAGTTAGCCCATTTTGTGTCTAGACTCGAAAAGGCATGTCCGGTCCACACTCTCCACAGCAGCTGCCTGACCCCACTGATTCCCTCAGCTCTGTGTTTAGCTCAAGTCTCCCATTATCCACTACATCCACATCTTCCAGCATGTGATAAATGTCCATCAAATCGAAGTCTAGTCTTTTCTTTTGTAAATCATTTCTGGACCCTCTTTAACGCCTTTACATCTTGCCTATAAAATGGCCATTAGAATTCAACAATATCCCAGTTGATGCTGAGCTAATGCTCTATATAAAGCATGACTTCCCTGCTCATACATACTCTGTTGATAAAATCCAGACTTCCTATTGCACAGCCTAGTTCCCACTGTAAATAATCAGCCTGTGAAAGGAGCAAATTCTCCAGCAAACTCGACCGACCTTTACGTAAACTATTCCTTCACACTTGCAAACTGCAGGATTTATCACGAAAGATAGACACAAAAAAGCTGGAGTAACCCAGCAGGTCAGACAACATCTCTGGAGGATCCAAAAGGAATAGGTGACGTTTCGGGTCAGGACCCTTCTTTGTCGATTTAAACCAGTGTCTGCAATTCTTTCCTCGGGGTTTATCACTAATTCAATCAGTGTATGTGAATCTTCTTGTTAGGCCCCCTTCGGTCATGGCTGAACATGGGTGTCTCCAGGGTGCTATTCCCTATATGTGCGTGACTTTGTTTAACATAGAAACTTAGAAAATAGGTGCAGGAGGCCATTCGGCCCTTCGAGCCAGCACCGCCATTCATTGTGATCATCCCCAATCAATAACCCATGCCTGCCTTCTCCCCATATCCCTTGACTCCACTAGCACCTAAAGCTCTATCTAACTCTCTTAAATCCATCCAGTGACTTGGCCTCCACTGCCCTCTGTGGCAGGGAATTCCATAAATTCACAACTGAAAAAGTTTTTTCTCACCTCAGTCTTAAATGACCTCACCTTTATTCTAAGACTGTGGCCCCTGGTTCTGGACTCGCCCAACATTGGGAACATTTTTCCTGCATCTAGCTTGTCCAGTCCTTTTATAATTTTATATGTTTCTATAAGAATCCCCATCATCCTTCTAAATTCCAGTGGACAAAAGCCTCCAAGAATACGTGGGGAGACTGGTGCACAGACAGCCACCCCACGGTCCTTGACAGATCTGGGTCAGGATCCAGTGGCATGGAGTCCAAGACGACCGGAGACCCTTTTCTGCCGCAGCCTTCATCCGCCTTCCCAGCCGTTGTGACGCTCCACTAAGGTCAGCCATCGTCCTCCGCCTGTTCCACCGTTGAGGTCTTGGTTGGATTGGCTATTTGTCAGAGACCAGAACTCCCCCTCGACCTTACTGCCATGGGTGGCCCTACCAGGAGCATCGCACCAGACGGCATCGCTCAGGATCTCAGGACCACACAAGCTTCTCCACCACGACAAGGTGACAATCCACGGAGAAGTGAATCTATTTTCTTATTTTGGGGAAATAATCATATTCTTGCGCTGACACCAGTATGCAATTTTATACAGCGAGAAAAGGCAGTGATAAATTGTCAGTTTGCATGCATTTAGTTTAGATCTTTCACTGTTATAAAAGAAAGTTAATTAATATAATTAGAAACTTTAATTACAGGAACAAAAGTTCTTCCAATTCAGATAACTGATCCCTCGTGCAACAACCAAGTGGTCACACCTGCACAAACGCAGCAGTTAACCCATCACAGCACACCTCCACCTGCTCGCACAAGGACCAGATTGTACAAGGGATGGCAGGGCAAACAGTCGGTTCCTCTCCAGTTCTGTGGCGTGCAAGATTCTCCTTTGCGATTCCTTTTAACACAGAGTGCTCTGCATGCACTGTGCGGTCTTGGGAGGGAGAGGGATGAATGTTTCCAAGGTGTGTAGGAAGGAACTGCAGATGCTGGTTTACATCGAAGATGGGACACAAAATGCTGGGGTGACTCAGTGGGACAGGCAGCATCTCTGGAGCGAGGGAATGGGTGACGTTTCCGGTCGAGGCCCATCTTCAGACTGAGGGCATGATGGGTCTCGACCCGAAACGTCACCCATTCCTTTTCTCCAGAGATGCTGCCTGTCCCGCTGAGTTAGTCCAGCATTTTGTGCCTATGTTTCCAAGATGATGGGCAACCCGTCATAGCACATACCTGCATGGACACACACATGCCAAGCACACACTGATGCACTCTGACCACATACATGGGTGTAGACAGACATCAGTCTGAAACATAGAAAACAGGTGGAGTACGCCATTCAGCCCTTCGAGCCAGCACCGCCATTCAATATGATCATGGTTCATATGGTACCAGACTGATTCCTGGGATGTCAGGACTTTCATATGAAGAAAGACTGGATAGACTCGGTTTGTACTCGCTAGAATTTAGAAGATTGAGGGGGGATCTTATAGAAACTTACAAAATTCTTAAGGGGTTGGACAGGCTAGATGCAGGAAGATTGTTCCCGATGTTGGGGAAGTCCAGAACAATGGGTCACAGTTTAAGGATAAAGGGGAAATCTTTTAGGACCGAGATGAGGAAAACTTTATTCACACAGAGAGTGGTGAATCTCTGGAATTCTCTCCCGCAGAAGGTAGTTGAGGCCAGTTCATTGGCTATATTTAAGAGGGAGTTAGATGTGGCCCTTGTGGCTAAAGGGATCAGGGGGAATGGAGAGAAGGCAGGTACAGGATACTGAGTTGGATGATCAGCCATGATCATATTGAATGGCGGTGCAGGCTCGAAGGGCCGAATGGCCTACTCCTGCACCTATTTTCTATGTTTCTATGGTTGATCACCCAAAATCAGTACCCCGTTCCAGCTTTTCTCCCCATATATCCCTTGATTCCCTTTGCCCCAAGAGCTAAATCTAACTCTCTCTTGAAGATGGCTCCCATCCTGAAACATCATGAATTTGTGGAAGTCTCTGCCACGGAAGTCAGTAGAGGCCAATTCACTGGATGAATTTAAAAGAGAGTTAGATAGAGCTCTAGGGGCTAGCGGAATCAAGGGATATGGGGAGAAGGCAGGCACGGATTACTGATTGTGGATGATCAGCCATGATCTCTCCATAGATGCTGCCTCACCCGCTGAGTTTCTCCAGCATTTTGTGTCTACCTCAGGGCAAGACTGCAGCCTCTGCCACAGCCTTGGACCCTTGAGGAGAACCTTCAGCTGCTCTCCTGGTGTTTAGAGGGACATGGGCCAAATGCAGGCAGACTAGTATAGACGTGGCAGGGCAAGTTGGGCCGAAGGGCCTGTTTCCACTCTGTATGGTTCTATGGAGTCAGGGCACAGAATGTGCAAACTGCATGCACTGAGCATCCATGGTCAGTATTAAACCATGGTTCTAACGTATTTCACTACCGTGCCCAGTTTCCGTTGTCTGAAGCCTTATGCCCCTGTCCCACTTAGGTTTTTGTCAGTCTCCCTACCTGCTTCCACTACCTGCAACCTCCGGCAACCACCTGCAACCTCCGGGAACCGCACGGAAACCTTGGGTGGGGCGCAAAGTCTCCAGAGGTTTCCGTTCAGGTTTCCTAAGTGGGACAGGGACATTATCGATGCCAAACAGACCAGGGCAACTTGGCATTACAGCCAAGACTCAACTGATCGTCATTGTCCAACGTTAAAATGTCTTTCCTATCCCACGTCCCACAGCTCCTTTGCATTGCTTTCATTCAGAGGTCATAAAGCAACCATTGGATCATTTAACCATGATTAGCCTAACATTTATTGTAATAACGATGACAAACAAAAATCACCAAAAACTGTACAATTGATTGAATTGAGAAAGTCGAGTTGAGGAACTCAATGTTTTAACAGATTTTTTTTAGAGATTACTAAACGATTACACGAGAGGCCAACTTTGGAGATGTTCTTGGTCTGAGCTATGGAAGTCACTGCCACGGGAATATTTGAGGGATAAAGAGTGACCATGAATTTGCTTGTGTTCTTGGGCAATCACCAATCCTTCGTGAAGGCATCAATTATTTAAGTGGCCCGAGGTGAAGAAGCACCATGACTGTAGTGTAACTATGAATTAACTCATCGTATTCCAGAGAGGAGCTGCATTCCCTCAGTGAGAAGTTGTCAGTCACGATACGATCGCAGCCAATTTCTCCGTTACCAAAAAAGCCGAAGAGGGGAATGTTTGGGAATTGCTTCCTGAAGGCGTCTGCTTCCACGTTCTCCATCATGGAATAGTAGTTCTGACCCCGGCCGATGCAGGCGCACATGAAGCCCACCGTATTGTGCTCGGGAATGTTGGCCGCCTTGAGGCGTTTCATCGCAGTTTCGACGCTCTCCGGCGTCACCACATCTTCGTCAAGGAGAATAGATGCTGCTTGGATTGGCTTGCCACTGAACGACAGACCCACTGTGCCGTACATGTGACGGGCATCAATACTAGAAAGGAGTTGGGGGGGGGATAAAAGTAGAATATAAGTCATCGACACTTGATCCAGAGAGAGCGGTTGCTAAATAATTGACAAGATGCTCATTACTTTATGAGCAGAGATGGGAAATGGTTCTGCGGTGAGTTCCTGATTGCACTGCGCTGTGTCCAAGCCAAAGCATTTCTAAAGAGGAACAGTCCCTTGCAATCAAGAGGCTGTTGTCTTTCACATCAGAGACCGCTGTTGGAATCAAAGTCTATCGGAGAGATGAAAGGCTCGTTGCAGAGGCCCAATCAACGACAATAACATGTGGAAGTAATAGCCCTTCCCCGTTAACCCCCCCCCTTCCTACTTCTCCGACAAGTCTGACTGTCCTTCTGATTACATTGTATCTCTGTCTAAGGAGGAACTGCAGATGCTGGAAAATCGAAGGTAGACAAAAATGCTGGAGAAACTCAGCGGGTGAGGCAGCATCTATGGAGCGAAGGAAATAGGCGACGTTTCGGGTCGAGACGAATTCCTTCGCTCCATAGATGCCGCCTCACCCGCTGAGTTTCTCCAGCATCTTTTATCTACCTCTAACACTAGTTTAGACATACAGTGCAGAAACAGGCCCTTTGGCCCACCGGGTCTACGCCGACCAGCGATCTCCGCACATCGAATCCGCACACCCGAAACGTCGCCTATTTCCTTCGCTCCATAGATGCTGCCTCACCCGCTGAGTTTCTCCAGCATTTTTGTCTACCTTGTATATCTGTCTGCTCTGTTGACACCTTCTCCCAGCTAACAACAGTCTATTTTACATTTTCCTTGATCTGCATCTTTCATCTCTTACACTTCCTTATCTCTGTAACTCCTTCTACCCTGACGCTCAGTCTGAAGAAGAGTCTCGACCTGAAAAGCATCCAGAGATGCTGCTTGTCCTGCCTCTCCAGCTTTTTGTGTCTATCTTCGATAGCAATAAAGGTTGCAACCTTATGTTAGAAATATAGCCTGCTTTGGAAATAAGAGATGCTCTGTAGAGAGGTGAAGCTCATGGTTTGGGGGAATAGAAGGAAGTCTTCCTCATCTGAATGCATGGCATCTAAGGGGTTTTCTGAAGACCATGGTTTCTCCTCAGAATGAGATCCCACTCCCCATCAACATCTCTCACCTTGACCAGCAATTTCCAATCGCTATCTAGCTACTCGGACCACTTCTCTAGTCCGAGCTACCTGCTGAATCTAGGTCACCTCACTAAGCAAGTGGTCGAGGGGAATCCTTTATAACAAAACTTCTCTGCTTCGGGAAAATTGAGACACTGGAAGAAAGCGAATAGCTGATCCCAGACAGGAAAGAATCGGAAACAAACTTGGAAAATGACTTTCTTCATCAACTAACAATTTGGAGAACAGAACCGCTACTGAAAAAGGGCACAACCCCAACGTGCCACCCACCCACGTTCTTGGTTCTTGGTTTCTTGGTCCTCCAAAATATTCCAAATGGAATTTAAACTGGAGGTGGTGATGGGAGGGATTAAGCCAGAAAGGGTTATTGGGAAGAAAGAGCTACTTTAAATTTAGTTGCATCTGGTTGGGTAACTATAGTTTGGTGGAGATTATTCCACGCTTTAATTGTGCGGGGGAAGAACGAATTGCTGTACACATCTGTCTTTGTAGCTGGGATCACAAATTGGATCGAATGCCCTCGTCTGCTCCTAATTGGTTTGGGTTTGGTGTAGGTCTTGTAGTCTATGTCGAGCTGACCATTTAACATTTTGTAAAAACAGGTCAAACGGTGAGCTTCACGTCTGTCTTGGAGAGGGTTCCACCCCAGAGAATTCAGAAGTTTGGTGACACTCGCTTCTCTCTCATAGGTGTTAGTAACAAATCGAGCTGCCTGTCTTTGGACACGTTCGATGGAAGAAATGTTTTTATTTGTGTATGGGTCCCATGCTGCAACTGCATGGTCCAAATGAGGTCTAACGAGGGTTCTCCAGAGGCGATGCCTGCCTGATGTGTTGATTTACTCCAGCACTTTGTCCCTATTTTTGATAACCATAAGTATGTATGGCTGTGAAATACATAATTAGAAAGAATACTAGATATGGAATATAGAACAGTGCAGCACAAGAACAGGCTCGTCAGCCCACAATGTCTGTGCCAAACATGATGCCGAGGACATCTCTTATCTACATATTCGGCTGCTTATTGTCAAGAAAGTAATCCCACTTACAAAAAAATGTTTCATTTGAAACCAAGAACTCTGCTGCCTTGTACAGTTAAGGTTTGTTCATTAACTGGATGTTACCATTCCATTTAGTGCAAGGTCCAATGACTCATTTTTGAGCAAGTTCTAACAAGCAATTGATGTTTAAAAACACGATGACAGCATTTCCCACAAAATGGGAGCAGTACCTATGAACATGGGAACATCTCATTATGAAAGGAGTCTCTTTACAGCTTTAAGATACAGATCTCTATAGAGTCAAACCTTTTAAAGGCTACACTGATAATGATGACATTGCATGCATTGTCACTTTATCAACATAATAAACGTAAAATTATTATTATTACACGATAAATTAAAAAATAAGTAACACTAAAAACACACCACTGAGCTCAGAACAGGCAGTTGAATAAACACACAAAAACGCACTAAACAGTGGGACTAAATAAAACGTTGCTGTTTACTGAAAAAAAAACACAAACTGCTGGAGTGAATCAGCGGATCTGGCAGCATCTCTGGAGGACAAGCTGCACTTCCAGGCTGGGGGGCATCTTGCTACTGGCTTCACTTGCTCCCCCCAGATTAACTCTCCCTTTGGTTGTTTCCAAACCAGGGACCTTCATATTATTGACACTGTCAAAGCATCCTGACCCGAGACGTCACCTATTCATGTGCTCCAGAGGCATTGCCTGACTGGCTGGGTTACTCCAGCACTTTGTGTCTTTTTTCCCCCCCCGCAAACCAGCATCTGCGGTTCCTTACTTCTACATTCCCCGTGGATTCAACGTGACGGTTCAGTTTAGTTTTTAGTTCAGGGATACAGTGCGAAAACTGGCCCCTCGGCCAATGGAGCCCGCACCAACCAATGATACCCGCACTATCCGAAACACACGAGGGACAATGTTCAATTATATCAAGCAAGTTAGCCTACAAACCTGTACGTCTTTGGAGAGTGGGAGAAAACTGGAGCTCCTGGAGAAAACCCACGCAGGTCATGGGGAGAATATATAAACTACGTACAGTCGGGATCGAACCCGAGACTTTGGAACTGTAAAGCAGCAACTTTACCACCCCAACTGGCCAAGGAGTTTCGTCTAATGGCCTGATTAACATCCCAGGGAACAGATTAACAGGTCATTCACTATGGCGCTGTTGTGAACCTCCACAGGTAAGCGGTCACATTGTCGTACACAACACCAGATACTGCACACCAAGCAGGTGAAAAAAACCTTTGTGATTGCGATGCTGGAAGCAATTCGAGGAGCATTTACTAGATCAAAAGCTGGAAGGTTTGAGTTGTCTAATGAAGAACGATTGGACAGGCTAGGCTTATGTCCATTGGAATGATATCGTTTTCAAAAAGTGAAAGGGGTCGTGATTGAAACTTAGGAAGTCTTGAGGAGCCTTCATCGAGTAGATACAAAGCTGATATTTCCTCTTGTGGGAGAAAGTAGAACTAGGAAGCTACTTTTTAAAAGAGAGATGGCTTAATTTTTTCTCCCAAAATCTCTTGCTTAACAGTTGGAGGAAGCAAAATCTTTGAATATTTGTGAGACAGAGGTAATAAACCAGGGAGTTAAAGGATTCCATTGGGCAGAAAGTGATGTGGAATTGTAGTTACAATAAGACCAGCCATGATCTGATTAATGAGGGAGCAGGTTGAACCCGAGTCTCCAGCGTTCTAAGGTGGCAACTCCAACGCTGCACCACCCTTTGTAATGATTTTAACCTCTCTCTGGCTGAGTGATGCTGAGATTAATGGGCACACTTAGCCCAGAACAATGAGCTCAAAATGGATCCGAGGCCAATCACAAGGGTTTGCTGCTCTTCAGGGCTGCAAGTCACATCAGCACTTTAAGGAGCAATTTCCCAAAGTTCTCCCATGGGTTCCAAGGGCATCGGGAGTGGAGCCTAACTACCCCCAAGAAGGCTGCACGGTGGCGCAGCGGTAGAGTTGATTCCTTACAGCGCCAGTACCCTAGGTTTGATCCTGACTCCGGGCGCTGTCTTTACGGAGTTTGTACGTTCTTCCGGTGCCCTGCATGGGTTAGCTCCAGGACCTTCGGTTTACTCCCACACTCCAAAGGCGTACAGGTTTGTAGGCTAATTGGCTTGGTAAAATAATTGTCCCTAGTGTGTGGGATAGTGTTAGAGTGCGGGGATCGCTGGTTGGTGTGGACTCGATGGGCCTGTGTCGCTAAATCTAAAAAAACTAAAAGGAATCATCCTGTTGCACAGACTGTTCATTTTCAGGAAATGGATGAATCGCATGAAGACTGAAGAGAAACATTTTCTTCTCAATGCTAATAAGCTACATGCACAGACAAAAGCCTTGCCGTTAACATTAAACCCACCTTTCAGAACTGGGTGAAAAGACTCGGTCACCATAACCTCCTACTACGATGGTGTTCCTCCCGTTGATAGGCTTGGTGAGTCGCTGAATGAAGTCAACTGCCGGAGGCTTGTAAGTATTGTATCCAAACAGGAGGACTGTGCGTAGGTCTGGGTTATCAAGAAGACCTAGGAGAGGTAGAAATCAAACAATAAAACTCTTAGGTACACAAAATTGCTGGGGAAACTCAGCAGGTGCAGCAGCATCTATGGAGCGAAGGAAATAGGCGACGTTTCGGGCCGAAACACCTAAAACTCTTAATCTTGCCGTGCGGTTCAGGGCATTCATAAGGTTTGGTAGCGTGGGTAATCAGTTTTCCGGTGATGCTAGTCAGGACCACTGCTTTGCAGACAGTAAGGCGTTCTAGATTTGTAGACAGTAAGATGCTGCTACACATATAACAGCGCATGCAATGCAATTGCCAGCTCGACACCAATCTAGTTGTTAGGCACCAAAAGCTGCAGTAACTCAGCGGGACAGGCAGCATCTCTGGAGAGAAGGAATGCTTGGATTACAGTAAAGCTTTCTGCATTCTCTCCAAAGATGCTGCCTGTCCCACTGAGTTACTCCAGCTTTGTGTGTGTCTATCTTCAGTTTAATCCAGCATCTGCAGTTCCTTCCTGCACATCCGTCTAGTTGACCTTTTACAGATACCGTGTATTTCTACCCATCATAATGTAAAAGACACCTGGAGGACTCCATTGACAATGATGTTGAATACCTAGTTTCCACCCAAATCAGGCCAACAGATTTCAGATTAAAAAACCATATTAATGGGGCACTAATTTCTCTTTTATTCTGCATCAAACAAAAAGCAATACGTTCAGTCTTTGTTCAAAGACGTCTATCCGATTTTAAATGCAAATCCAATGGGCAGCGGACCATAAGGCATAGGAGCAGAATGACCATAGGCCATTCAGCCCATCGAGTCTACTCAGCTATTCCATCATGGCTGATCTATTTTTCTCCCTCAGCCCCATCCTATTCCCTTTGATGCCCTTACTAATCAAGAACCTATCAATCACCACTTTAAAAATACCCAATGCTTGGCCTCCACCACCGTCTGTGGCAGTGAAATCCACAGATTCACCACCCTCTGTCTAAAGAATTTCCTCCTCAACTCCTTTCTAAAGGTACATCCGTTTATTCTGAGGCCTCTTGTCCTAGACTCTTCCACTCATGGAAACATCCTCGCCACATCCACTCCGTCTCGGCCTTTCTGTAACCTGAAACCAGACGAGGAACGGAGACGAGGAAACTTTTTCTCACAGAGAGTGGCGAGTCTGTGGAATTCTCTGCCTCAGAGGGCGGTGGAGGCAGGTTCTCTGGATGCTTTCAAGAGAGAGCTGGATAGGGCTCTTGAAAATAGCGGAGTCAGGGGATATGGGGCGAAGGCAGGAACGGGGTACTGATTTGGGATGATCAGCCATGATCACATTGAATGGCAGTGCAGGCTCGAAGGGCCAAATGGCCTACTCCTGCACCTATTGTCTATTGTCTAATGGAACGTTGGAAAAACTGAGCAGGTTGAACAGCACGTGTGGAGGGAGAGAGTTAATGTTTCATGTTAACATCGGCCCCGTTCTCACTCCACCCCAAATTGCTGGGAATTTCAAGCGTTTTGTTTCAGACCATCCTTCCTCCATTATTCACTGCCTGCTCTAGACAGCAATTGTCACATGCCTGTCTTATTCTTTATGAATTATGTTTCTCAGGGAATGCGTGACGACTGCCACATTACATAACAGAGCACGCACTTCAAAGAAGTTCACTGTATGCAGAGGAATGAGAGATGCAACAGTATAGAAAAGCTTGAGAGATGTGGTACTATAGAAATGCAATTCTTCTTTTCCCCCCAGCAGGGAACAGAGGAGAAAACTACTGAGCAATTTTCTTGTGGCTCTAAATGATCCAATTTTATTACAAAGAGAAAATCCGGGATCAATCGCAGATGATTATAATTTGCAGTGGTAACTACATTCTGATTGTGAGCCGCACTGTAGCAACCTTCCACTCTGAAGTAACCTCCAGTGTTACTTTGCACACTTCCAGTCCCAATTTCACTGTCAATCTGTTGAAACATAGTTTGCAGTCTAATCAAGTGTGGTACAGGATACTGTAAAGCAAGCTTTCCTGCAGCACCATCCAGTGGCAAGAGATCAGATAATACAGTGTCACAATAGTGCAGAATTAATTAGCAAGCTAACCGGGAAACAAAACCTTCTGGAGGGACTCGGCGGGTCAGGCAGCATCTGGGGAGGGAAAGGACAGTCGATGTTGAGGGTCACCTCTCTGTGGAAGGGTCCCGACCTGACCATTCCCTCCCCAGTTACTGCCTGACTGCTGAGTTCCTCCAGCACCTTGTTATTTGATTCAAGATTCCAGCCACTGCAGTCTCTTGTGTTTTCCCAACTAGCAAACATTTCTCTTTCCACCCTCCTCATATTTCCTTACGACACAGGATCGGACTATTCTACCCATCAAATCTATGTCAGCTTTCAGGGCTGTTCCATTCTCCCACCTCCATTTCCCATCAACCTATTCTCTCTCTCTCTCTCTCTCACGTCAATTAACTCATGATTCTTCAACCACCCACATACACTAAGTGCAATTCACAGCAGCCAGTTTAGGCTACCAACCAACATGAAAGTTGCAATTACAAAGGAAGTTTACCAATGCCTCAACTTCCTCAAGAGGTTTGAGGAGATTCCGAATGTCATCAAATAATCTATTGAATTTCTATAGCTGTACAGTGGACAGCAAGCACACTTGACCATTTGTATCAGGGCCTGTTTTGGTAATTTAAACGCTCAAGAACAAAGGTGGCTTCAGAAGGTGGTGGATATTGCATGGTCGACTTCTCCACCATCGAAGGGATTAAGCTCCTGTTCTCTCACCCCGATGGTAGTAACAAAATGAGAGTGTGTAAGCCTTCAATCAGGGGCATGGATGTGCGCACATGTGTGTATTTTGGTCACACATTCTTCCGCCCACACCAGACGCTGGCTTCTTTTCAACAACTCACAAAACGTTCAGAAAAGCAGCCGAACTTTACTTCCCTTGTCAAAATACTTTAGTGGCTCTGCATTGCAAAGCAAGATAGCTAAGTCAGTTATAGACCAGATGGAACTCCGATAGAGCAGTCCCCGGGGATTCATTTAAAACTGTCCAAATATTTCCACGATGCATTTAACAGCTGTCAGGAAAGCTGAAACAAGACATTTTTAACCTGCCCATCTAGACTGGATTTAGCAGTGCTGGCCCCATAAAGGTCTTGACCCAGATTGCACAATGCCCAGAAGCAAAGGCAAAAGACCTTGTTAATAAATTGGAGTTTCCCCAAAGTACGTCTGACAAAAAGCAGCAAGCCTCTCAAGCACGTATTACCCAAAGTTTTTGTGAAATTTTGTTCTGTATTTGCAGACTGCTGGTTATCATTCTCGGAGAGACAAATATAATTAGATCCATTTAAATGTATTATGAATGGAAATCAGATACAGCAACAATTTTCACAACAGGGATATCATGGTTGATTTGCTGTAATTAGCTCTTCAGGGTTATAAGTGGTTACATTTTGCAAATGGATGGGAAGGAGTGATTATTAAACATATTTGGTATAAAGTTAGTGAGTGCATCCTTACATTCTTTTATGCATAAATCTGTATGGTTAAAAAATACAATTTCAGCTCTCCCAATGATTCATTTGGAAAATTAGTTAACCTTCCATCTCAGGTCTAGTGGCAAATGCCTCAAGACTTAGATCGGGTTAGCCTGAGGGTCAGCGAGGAGGTGTACTTTTGGTGGAGAAGGCCATATCAGCCTTAATCACTAAACAGAGAGTATAACCTCAACCTGCTTATTCTCTGCTCAGGTGGGACATCCTTACACCACTGACTTTAGGCTCTAGAGATACAGCATGAACAAAGGCCCTTCGGTCTACCACGTCCATGCTGACCAGCGATCACCCCGTACACTAGCTCTACCCTACACACACTTGGGACAATTTATAATTTACAGAAGCCAATTAACCTACAAACCTGTTTAAGAAGGAACCGCAGATGCTGGAAAAATCGAAGGGAGATAAAAATGCTGGAGAAACGCAGCGGGTGATGGAGCGAAGGAAAAGGTGACGTTTCGGGTCGAGACCCTTCTTCAGACTGATGTGGGAGTGATGGGGGCGGGAAGAAGAAAGGAACAGGCGGAGACAGTGGGCTGTGGGAGAGCTGGGAAGGGGAGGGGAAAGAGGGGGAAAGCAAGGACTATCTGAAATTGAAGAGTCAATGTTCATACCGCTGGGGTGTAAACTACCCAAGCGAAATATGAGATGCTGCTCCCCCAATTTACGGTGGGACTCACTCTGGCCATGGAGGAGGCCCAGGACAGAAAGGTCGTTTTCGGGATGGGAGGGGGAGTTGAAGTGCCGAGCCACTGGGAGATCAGGTTGGTTATACAAACCTGAACATCTTTGGAGTGTGGGAGGAAACTGGAGCACCCGGACCAAACCCACGCGGTCTAAACACGTCAATTAGGTCGCCCAAGTGGGACAGCCCCTTAACAAGACAGATGATGTGAAAATTGTGGTAGGTCAGACGAGCAGGGGTGAAAGTGATAAATGGCCCCTGCTGCCATTGTCCATCTAAGTAGAGAGTGCAGCTTCTGGGAGTTGGAACCAGAGTATCTGCAGTGCATTTTGTAGAGGGTGGGTGCTGTAGATACAAAGCACCATGAAGGAGTGAATGCCAATCAAGCAGATTGCTTTGAACCGGATAGTTTTCAGTGTTGTTGCAACTGCATTCATCCAGGAAGGTGGAAAGGCTTTTGGAAGTCAAGAGGCAAAACTAATTACAATCCAAAACCAATATCGCTTCTAAACACGAAGGTACAGCAACAGATTGCACATCCAAAGAGATAGTCGGTAGTTTTTGAGGAAGTGGTAACAGAAGAATACTAAAACAAAGTCCTGCTAATCGGGAATCAGAAATGAAGCAGAAAATGCAGGAAATCCTCAGTTTTTCAGGAGCCGGTGGAGAGCGAGGGAAAAGACAGAGCTAAAATATCAGATGGAGAATCTTTTGCCACAACTGAGAATAATTGGAGCTCAAGCAAGCTGATGGGTGGGGAACAAGGAAGAGGAAGAACAGAAAAGGGCAGATACATGAACGGGTAGAATAAACTGAAACAATTAAACGTATGATGCTTCAGGATAATACGGCAGACATAAATGCACAATTATTACCTAAATTCCCCAATGAAAATATAGACAGACTGCTGGAAATCTGAAATTACTGCCTAAGATGCTGAGTATCTGAAATGTATTGAGTCCAAAAGGCAGGAAGTTGGAGGATAGGTTGCTATTTAAAGAGTTTACATCGAGGTAATAATTGGTGTGTCTAGATTTATTTCCTTCCTTCATTTCAGTATTATTATGGATTGCAAACAAATTGCACACAGTTAAGAATCCAGTCAAAATGTATAGATGCTTCCACACTGCCTGACTGTGGATGCAAGGTCAGCAAGTTGCGGAGTAGAAAATTATTCTTCAATTATCTGCATAAAAACACTTAAATAGCAGTGGCTGTTTGCCATACCCTGTCAATGGGACCAAGTTTCCAAAGGAGAGTACAATGCACAGCTGCACAGTGTGTATATTTGCAGATATAAAGAACAAATTTATTTCCCCGCACTTTTATATCCGTTACTGAGGCCAATTTCCGTTTCAAGATGTGTTGCTCCTGTGTTTAAACTTTAACATCTTAAATATTTGGAAATACCAGTGCTATATCTGTTCCTGCGGAGAGCTTCATAGAGCACGTCGCCAGGAAATAGATGAGTTACAGCAGTCTCAGTGCATCCAAGCAGCCCAATATTCCACAGTTTCGTTTGCTTACAACCCAGCAGTATGAATATTGACTTCTCTAACTTCCAGTAACCCTTGCATCGCCTCTCCCCCACCATAGTCGTTGTACTAGTTTCACTGTCGTCCCGTTGAGTTTCACTGTCTGTATGACTCATTATCACCGACCCCACAGCCAACAATGGCCCATTGTGGGCTCCACCTTTCCTTGATCGTCGTTCCTTTTTGCATATCTTTCATTCATTTGTTCTATATCTACATCTCCGTCTAGTTTCCCTTTCCCCTGACTCTCTGTCTGAAGAAGGGTCTCAACCCGAAACGTCACCTATTCCTTTTCACCAGAGACGCTGCCTCACCCACTGCGTTACTCCAGCTTTTTGTGTCTATAGATACATAGATACATAGAAAATAGGTGCAGGAGTAGGCCATTCGGCCCTTCGAGCCTGCACCGCCATTCAATATGATCATGGCTGATCATCCAACTCAGTATCCCGTACCTGCCTTCTCTCCATACCCCCTGATCCCTTTAGCCACAAGGGCCACATCTAACTCCCTCTTAAATATAGCCAATGAACTGGCCTCAACTACCCTCTGTGGCAGAGAGTTCCAGAGATTCACCACTCTCTGTGTGAAAAAGTTTCTTCTCATCTCGGTCCTAAAGGATTTCCCCCTTATCCTTAAGCTGTGACCCCTTGCCCTATCTTTGGTTTAAACCAGCATCTGCAGTTCCTTCCTACACATTCCACTGTTAGTCTTTTCCCTTCTAACCACCCACCATGGGAGCAAACAAGCCTCAGTACACTGTACTTAAAATGTGACAGCAGTACAAATATCACAGTACGTTTATTAAAACATTGAAAAAAAGGGCAGCACAGTGACACAGTGAGAGAGAGACCCAGGTTCAATCTTTTGACCAAGGGTACTATCTGTTTGTACGTTCTTCCTGTGACCCCTTGAGTTTTCTCTGGGTGCTCCGGTTTCCGGTTTGCAGGTTAATTGGCTACAGTAAATTGTGTAATGTACAGGACTAGAACTATTGCACGCATGATCGCTGGTCAGCGCGGACGCGGTGGGCCAATGGGCTTGTTCCCACGCTGTATCTCAAAGAAAAGATACAGTGTGGAAACAGGCCCTTCAGCCCACTGAGTTGAAAACAACCACCGATCACCCATTCAAGCTGGTTCTAAGTTATTCCACTTTCTAATCCACACCCTGCATATTAGATTTTGGTGCTCAAGTCTCTTGACCGAGGTACAAGTAATCCCTGGAAAACGACCCCAGCACTTTCAATAATTGAGTTTTCTCTCTCACTAATTTGATTCATTTAACAATTCCCTGGTGAACTTCAGTCTCAGTAGCTAAACAACAGCAATCCTTGGAAAATAAAAGGAATGTTGATGGCGACACAAGAAACTGCAGATGCTGGAATTGTGCAAAACACAAAGTGCTGGAGGAACTCAGCTGGTCAGCCGGCATCTGTGGAGGGAATTGACAGATAACGTTTCGGGTTGGGACCCTTCATCAGACTCTAGAAACGCACTGTGTAAGAAGGAACTGCAGATGCTGATTTAAACCGAAGATAGACACAAAAAGCTGGAGTAGCTCAGCGGCACAGGCAGCATCACTGGAGAGACTGTCCCGCTGAGTTACTCCAGCTTTTTGTGTCTATCTTCTAGAAATGCATTGTCTGAAGAAGGGTGACAAACTGCAACATCACATATCCATGTTCTCCAGAAATGCTGCTTGACCCAGACCAACTTTGAGTCCTTTTGTGTAAACCAACATCAGCAGTTCCTGGTTTCGAAAACTGCATAGTTATTTTGTGCTTGGAATTTACTCCTGATTCTTCAACACAGTTTCATATTGTCTCAATTAGCACGGATGAAGGGAAGGAGTACTTTACCTGCTGCTTGGAGTTTTCTTTGATCGAAAGTGTTATTCTTCAAATCTTTGTTTGACAGGTGAAAGCATCTAATCGTCACCCCTTCAATTTTGGGCAGGAGCAGAGCAAATCCTGCAATTCCATCTTCCACCTCGAGAGGTCTCTGCTTGCCATTGCCCATAGGAGTATCTGAAAGGCAAGATACCCCAGCAATAGGTTTGATATCACACAACAACAAATATCGATTTGATATAAACAAAATTACTTAAAAAGGTTTAGAATGAAAACCCTTTCAATAACATGGGCTACAATGATATAGAAATTCTGGGCAAAAGATTGTTCTTTACAGTGGGGTTTGAAGCCCTCTGCTAAATTTCGACCTAGCTAAAGTATTAATCAACTGAGCAGCGGGGGTGGGAGATTGCAACCTTCATGTGGTCCGCCCTGTTTCGACTAATGCAATCAACCTGGCGTGCACAATCAATTAAGATCAAATAGAACAAGTTGTCCGACAACTTTAGGCTGTGCACGCCATACGCAAGAAGAAGAACTGAGCAACAAAAAAGTGAAGAATTTATTAGCAAAATGTTACCGATATTTAATGAAGTTCTCATAACTAATGGGAACAACCGATCCGCTGAAATAACTCAAATTCTGCAAAATTCCTTCACGTTCCTGGAACTTAATAAAATATTTCTAATTATATGCATACTTTACACAAAAACAATTATTTTACATAAATGCCACAGTTTAATATAATGGCATAACAAGTTGTTCTTAACAGTTGCATAAGTGATTGTGTTTGTAAAATTTGATGTGATATGGTAAATACAAGAATACTCCATCTCAAATTTCATGATTGAAAAGTTAATTTTCGAAGATATCTTAGGAGAAATGCTACAAGATGGTTTATTACTGCTTCACTTTTTCCTTCTTTTGGGAAATGTTACTCAATTGAACGACTTGACAAAAAGATAGTAAATGTAACCCCTCAGATTGCAGGGCAGATCTGACGGGTTATATTTACTGAAAGATAGCGTGTCAGAGAAACAGACTGTAAAGTTAAATGTTACCAATCCCAGGAATACAATCAGGTACTCTCTGAAGATATATACACCTCTCTATTCTAACTGCAATCTCTTTTCAAAACATTAGGGCCCTGGCAGCATTTTGAGACCACAGAGGCCTCTTTTTCCACAAGTAATTTTCTCCTTAAGAATAGCTTTGGGAAATTCACATCCAGGCTGAAAACACAAAGATTGCACAAGGAATCAAACCATGTACGATGGGATTTCTAAACAATCTCAACAACTGAATAAGCCTGCCTCCATTTTGTTCAGTCACAGTTTTATGGATCCGAGAATCAAGTGAATTAGGTTCCAAAGTACAAGGTCTTTCTGAATGCAAATCATTACATTTATGGTCTTGTTTAGCAAAATGTTAGGGTGAAAAGGCCGAAGTGATATCTTCCTTTTTTGTTTGACAGATGTTGCATGTTGCAGGTGTTGTGGGGAGAGCAGAGGGGGGGGGGGGATAATGGTGGGGAATATTTGCCATGAAATGCAAAAACTGGGGACTTTTGTTGCGATGCCTCCACAAGTATAGTAACTGAGCCAGTTAGACAACTGTTAAGAACAACCTGTCAAGTCGTCACATGAGTGTAGGAGTCTGCAGTAGGGTCTCAACCCGAAATGTCACCTATTCCTTTTCTCCAGAGATAGTGTCTGACCCGCTGAGTTACTCCAACTTTTTGTGTCCATACATTAAACTGTGACATTTATACAAAGAATTTGTCATTGCATTAAGTGTGATTGTAATAAGAAACATTGAGAACTCGGTACCTTTCAAATGAACAGGTGACCTTTCTATGCACATCCGGAATATATGAAGAGTCTGAGGTCATATTGGCTTTTACACTATTCATTAACATCATGATCCAAGTGTGTCCTAAAATGATGGATCCACATATACACCATACCTCTTAAACTTCGGTTAACAAAAGTTTGTTGCTCAGATTTAAAATTAATTCCTCATTAATCAAACAACATTTACGCAAGAGTTCAAAATTTTATTTTCCCATTACATCCAGAGTTATGGTAATCTATAAACTATTCATTTCAAATTCATTTCACTTGCACTTTATGTGAGGAATAAAACCGTATTGTATTCATAACGTTGAGGTCCAATACATTCTGATTAAATAGAATTCAAAAGTTTTCAATGAGGTAGATGGGAGGTCAGGACCGTACTCTAGCTAAGGAGAGTATTTATTATCTGACTGTCTGAAGAAGGGTCTCAACCCGAAACGGCACCCATTCCTTCTCTCCAGAGATGCTGCCTGTCCCCCCGCTGAGTTACCCCAGTATTTAGTGTCTATTATCTGACTTGACTGGATAGCATGAAAAATGTTTTTCACTGTACCTCGGTACATGTGACAATGACAGAACCTAAACCTAAACACAATTTAATATTACAAACAACTGCATAAGCTGCAAGGAACTCCTAAGAGAAGCCACTTACAGACAATCCCAGGGCAACTGATTCCTAATAATTTACAATTCATTGGCAGAAGTTTCTCAAACTTTGTGGCCACTTCTGCATCTTTACTTTTCATTGCAGACTCATCTCTTCGCTCTGTGGAAGTCAAATCACAAAAAGAAAGAAAATGATTAACAATGGCCAAACATATACATCCATATAAGTAAATGATATATAACCATGTGGCATGGCAACAAAGCAATTGGCCGCTAGACTGTTTTATATTGGGCTGCTGCCGCAAACAAACTTTCATCAAATAAGCAACAATAAAGATATAACGTCATGAAAATGGTTTCAATCTAAACCAATTTTAATTTAATAAATCTTAATTTAAGAGGGGAGAGTTGTAAAATGATCTCAAAACTGCTGCCTAGCTGAACACAGCACCGGGATATAACAGCATAGCACAAAAACAGGCTCAAGGTCCACAATATCTGTGCCAAGCATGATGCCTAGACCAATTCTTATCTACCTTCATATAATCCATATCCCTCCATTCCCTTCATGTGTCCATGTGCCGACCAAAAAGCCTCCTAAATGCCACTATTGTATCTGCCTCCACAACCATCCCTGGCAGCACATTCCAGGCACTCTGTGTAAAAACTCCCATTAAAACACATGTCTTAACAGGACCGTAACAAGCATTAAACAAGTCCAAGTTATTTCAGAATCAATGGCTATATCTTCCTGCCGCTAACTGAAAATGTGGTTAAATATGAAAGAATTTCTGTAACAGTCATATGTTTTGTAGTAAAGTCCGAATCGAAAGCGAACATTGACTCAAGAATTAAAGTACATTGAAAACATACACATCCCAGCTGTGTACTTCACAATACAGAAGTAACTTATAACGAAATGAAAGGTGGCAAAGCTGGAAGAGCTGCTGCCTCACAGCACCAGAGACCCGGGGTCGGTCCTGACCTTGGGTTGCTGTCCGCATGGAGTTTTCACGTTCTCGCTGTAACCTCGTGGGTTTCCTCTGGGTGCTCAGTTTCCTCCCACATCCCAAAGACATGCAGGTTTGTAGGTTAATTGGTCTCTGTAAATCGCTCCTCGTGTGTAGGGAGAGGATGTGAAATTGAGGTAACATAGAGCTAGTGTGAACAGGTGACCAATGGTCAACATGGACTCAGTGGGCTGAAGGGCCTGTTTCCACGCTGTATCTGAAACTAAAATCACTGAACTCAAAAGATATTTATATCAAATCCACACATAATGTAAAATGAACATCTACTGGTACTGCTTAACTGTATTCAAGCTTATTTTCCCAGGCAGAAAGACAATAAACTCCTCATAGCGATGTCCTGTTGATATTAAAAAAAAATGTTTCTACCTTTCCTCCATCTACTGGAACTCTGTACGCAGAAAGTATCAGTGCCAGCCATGTAGAGTACTGTCTCGGGCAGTACATATACCTCCTGTGCAAAAGAAAGATAATGTTTACAGAATTGGTCTCAAACCAGAATATTATTTTTTACATTGAAAAATTTTAAAAATCGTAAAAACCAACTGTTTCAGGACTGGATGAAGGATGGTCAAGAATATAAATACCTCTCCTATAATCTCCTACTTTCTACTCTTTCCCTTTCTTTTCCTCTCTCTCTTTCCTCCCTTTTTCTATTCACACACCATACATCACGCGCTTTTCTATTTTTTTATTATCTATTCCCTCTTTCTCTCTTTTATTATAAAATTTTTTAAAAATGAAGCTGTATATAAAATGTAACATGCCAATATATTTTAGGCACCTTAGTGCCACATTACTGTACTTACTTCTAATTTTTTTATAAAGAATTTAAAAAAAAGAAAATCAAAAAAAAAAACTACAGATGCTGGACATCTCCAATAAAAACAAATGTTAACAACACAAAGTCAAGCAGCAACTGTGAATGAGAAACAGAGTTAACAGTTGTGGTTGGGGCAGCAGGGAGAGTTGCTGCCTTACAGCGCCAGAGACCTGGGTTGAATCCTGACTACGGATGCTGTCGGTTCGGAGATTGTACCTTCTCATTGTGACCATGTGGGTTTTCCACGGATGCTCCAGTTTCCTCCCACATTCCAAAGATGTACAGACTTGTAGGTTAAATGGATTTGGTATTAAGAAAAATGTAAATTGTCCCTCGTGTGTAGGATAGTGCTAGTGTACGGGGATTGCTGGTCGGTGTGGACTCAGTGGGCCGAAGGGCCTGTTTCCTCGTTACATCTCTAAACTAAAACTAAACTGAGAGAATTAAAGAGAAAATGGAGAATAAAGAATGGAATGTTGCTGATATCGTGAGGCCAGGGTGCAGAACTGCAGATACTGCTTTACCAAGGAAAGACACAAAGTGCTGGAGTAACTCAGCAGGTCAATCAGGATCCCTGCAGAAATCAGATTTCTCTTTAAATCAGATCTGGCCAGTTCTGATGCAAGATTCTGATGCTTTCAAGCGAGAGCTAGATAGGGCTCTTAAAAATAGCAGAGTCAGGGGATATGGGGAGAAAGCAGGAACGGGATACTGATTGGGGATGATCAGCCTTGATCACATTGAATGGCGGTGCTGGCTCGAAGGGCCAAATGGCCTACTCCCGCACCTATTGTCTATTGTCTATTATCCATCTGCAATATTAACTCAGGGTTTTGCTCTCCACACACACTGGCCAATTGACCGTTCTGCTTTTAGATTCAGGGACAGATCTAATTGACAATTAATTGCTTCAACATGTGTTTTAATTTGTTATCTTTTTAACTTTCACCAAACTGTCTGGTTAATCTATTAAACAGATTATGTTATATATAAACATCCAGACCTCCTGGACAAATCCTGGCCTCAATGATCACCTTTTTCCTCTGCCCCGAATATTCACTCCGCAACTTGAGTTAACTTGTTTCACTTTCCATATTCTGACAAAAGATGTGCGACCAGAAACATTAACTCTGTTTCCCTTTCCTCTACTTCAGCCCAACCCGCTGAGTGTTTTCGGTGTTTTCTCTCTTAATTTCCGATTCCCAGCACCATCAGTTTTTTTTGTTGCAACATTTACCTCCAGTTCCTCGATCATTTTATTCACCAGAAAGTGTTGTCCATGTTCCCCGTCTGCGTAGGCATGGCCTTTGGTCGTGATCCACGACAGTCTTCGGTGCCTCCTCAAGACCCTTCGCGCACAGTCACTCCACAGCCTGCACACACTGAGACACAATGCGGCAAACACAGAACAAGATGTGATGGCGTGGTTTACTAGCAGGTGGGGAGGACTGCTTGTTGGGTAATGACGGATTGTATGTGAGGGGCATGGTGACCAGTTACTCAGGGATGGGAGGAGGGGGGGTGGTTTTCAAGGGTATGGGTGGGGGGGGACGGGGGCACTGGTTGCTGGGGAACGATGGATCTGTTGACAGGGGGTGGGGGGGGGACTGTGTGCCAGTGGGATGGGAACATTGGTTGCTAAGGGAATGGAGACTGGTTGCAAGGGGGATAGAAGCAGTTGCTAATGGATGGGGGGGGGACCGGTTGCTAGGGGATGGGGACCGGTTGCTAGGGGATGGGGGACCGGTTGCTAGGGGATGGGGGACCAGTTGCTAGGGAATGGGGGACCGGTTGCTAGGGGGATTTGGGGGAGCGGTTGCTAGGGGATGGGGACTGGTTGCTAGGGGATGGGGGAGCAGTTGCCAGGATGATGGGGGACCGGTTGCTAGGAAATGGGGGACCGGTTGCTAGGGGGATTTGGGGGAGCGGTTGCTAGGGGGATTTGGGGGAGCGGTTGCTAGGGGATGGGCACTGGTTGCAAGGGGGATAGAAGCAGTTGCTAATGGATGGGGGGGGGACCAGTTGCTAGAGGATGGGGACCGGTTGCTAGGGGATGGGGGACCGGTTGCTAGGGGATGGGGGACCGGTTGCCAGGGGATGGGGGAGCAGTTGCCAGGATGATGGGACACCGGTTGCTAGGGAATGGGGGACCGGTTGCTAGGGAATGGGTGAGCAGTTGCCAGGATGATGGGGGACCGGTTGCTAGGGAATGGGGGACCGGTTGCTAGGAAATGGGGGACCGGTTGCTAGGGGGATTTGGGGGAGTGGTTGCTAGGGGATGGGGACTGGTTGCTAAGGGGAGGGGGAGCGGTTGCTAAGGGATGAGGGGGAGCAGTTGCCAGGGGGATTTGGGGGAGCGGTTGCTAAGGGATGGGGGAGACCGGTTGCTAGGGGATGGAGACCGGTTGTCAGGGAGATGGGGGGATTTGGGGGAGCAGTTGCCAGGGTATTGGGGGAGTGGTTGCCAGGGAGATGGGGGCAAGCGGTCGCTAGGGGGATGGGGACCGGTTGCTAAGGGATGGGGAGCAGTTGCCAGGGGGATTTGGGGGAGCGGTTGTTAGAGGAAAGGGAGCGGTTGTCAGGGTGATGGGGGGATTTGGGGGACTGGTTGCTAAGGGGATGGGGGACCAGTTGCCAGGGGGATTTGGAGGAGCGGTTGCTAAGGGATGAGGGACCGGTTGCTAGGGGATGGAGACCAGTTGCCAGGGGGATTTGGAGGAGCGGTTGCTAAGGGATGAGGCCTGTGTCGGGGAGCCGGGCCAGAAGCGCCAGAAGCGCCCGGAGCCCCTGGAGTTACCTGGCGCTTCTCTGCAGCGACTTGGTGGGCAGGCAGAAGAGGATCTGCTCCACCACCTCGGCCACGGTGCTCAGCACTGAGCCGCCGCTCCGCAGCTCGGCGACGTCCATGGCCCGGGAAGCTCCACTTCCGGGCGGCGGGCGGAAGTCAGATGGTTCCCGGGCCGCGCGGTGCGTCACCAGCGGGGCGGAAGTGGCAGCGGTGGTACGTGTGCGCATGTGCAGCTGCGGGGCGCCTGATGTTGTGGATCCCCACGTGTTGGCTCCTCCCTCCACCTCCTGGACATGGACTTGGACCTCATGGGCTTGGACCTCGCGGGCTTGGACCTCGCGGGCTTGGACCTCGCGGGCTTGGACCTCGCGGGCTTGGACCTCGCGGGCTTGGACCTCGCGGGCTTGGACCTCGCGGGCTTGGTCCTCGCGGGCTTGGACCTCGCGGGCTTGGACCTCGCGGGCTTGGACCTCGCGGGCTTGGACCTCGCGGGCTTGGACCTCGTGGGCTTGGACCTCATGGGCTTGGACCTCATGGGCTTGGATCTCATGGACATGGTGTTAGACAAATATACTAGAGGAGCTATAGGATCTTTGGTGTTAGACCTCATGGGCTTAGACCTCATGGGCTTAGACCTCATGGGCTTGGACCTCATGGACATGGTGTTAGACAAAGATACTAGAGGAGCTAATAGATCTTTGGTGTTAGACCTCATGGGCTTAGACCTCATGGGCTTGGACCTCATGGGCTTGGACCTCATGGGCTTAGACCTCTTGGGCTTGGACCTCATGGGCATGGACCTCATGGGCTTGGACCTCATAGACAATAGACAGTAGGTGCAGGAGTAGGCCATTGGGCCCTTCAAGCCAGCACCGCCATTCAATGTGATCATGGCTGATCATCCCCAATCATAGACCTCTTGGGCTTAGACCTCATGGACATGGTGTTAAACAGCCAGAGGTTGATGTTAGACCTCATGGGCATAGTCGAAGATAGACACAAAAAGCTAGAGTAACTCAGCGGGACAGGCAGCGTCTCTGGATAGAAGGAACAGGTGACGTTTCGAGTCGAGACCCTTCTTCAGTGTTAGATTTCATGGACTTGGTGTTAGACCTCATGATGTTAAACCTCCTGGACCTGATGTGAAACTTCCAGAGGTTGGTTTTAGACCTCATGGGCACGCTGTTGGACTTCCTGGGTTGACTGTTAGACCTCCTGGCTTGGTGTTAGATCTCCTGGGCTTGGTATTTGACCTCATGGGCACGCTGTTAGACCTCTTAGTCTTTGTGTCATGTCCTAGGTTTTAGACCTCATGGACTTGATGTTAGACTTCATGGGCTTGAGCTTCCCTCCATTACCAGGCTTGGAGTGGCTTTCCTCCACCTGTGACGTCTTGATCTTGGTGTTAGACCGACTCGGGGTGGCTACCCTCCACATGTCCTTGTAGTTAGACCCCTTCGGCCTGGGATGGCTTCCCTCCCCCTGCACCATCTGACCTTGCTTTTGACCTCATGGGCCTGGGGTGCATCCATCCATCCATCCATCTGTACCATTTGTCCTTGATGTTAGACCTTCTAGACTTGGTGGCTTCCAACTACCAGCTCCTCCTGTCCTTGCTTTAGACCTCATGGGCTTGGGATGGCTTCCATCAACATGCACCTCTTGTCCTCCTTGGTAGACCTGGGATTTGGGAAGTGGAGTCAGCGTACAGTTTTGGGACTGGTCAATAAGTGAAGAGAATCTAATTGTCATATGCACGAGGGTCAATGAAATTCTTGAGTTAAACACAAAAGTGCTGGAATAACTGAAAAATCAGCAAGATCAGGATATGCCCCAATATTCTGGTCCCCAGTGAAAAACAGCCCATCAACGCTCAGGATCTAAACTCATATCAATGTCTTTAGTTTCTCACTCCCCCGACTCTGTCTGAAGAAGGCTCTCAACCCGAAACATCACCTATTCCTTTTCTCCAGAGATGCTGCCTGACCCGCTGAGTTACTCCAGCACTTTGTGCCTGTTTGAGCCTGGTTGAGAAGAGATCAGCTACACATGAATCAGCAGAAGTAGTTGTACTGCAAAGGGTTCCATGTCTATCACTGCCTCCGAAGACAGATACAAGGAACTGCAGATTCTGGTTTACAAAACTAAAAAAAGACACAAAGCTGGAGTAACTCAGCGGGTCAGGCAGCATCTCTGGAGAACATGGATAAGTTATAGTTTAGGAAGGAACTGCAGATGCTGGTCTAAACCGAAGATAGACACAAAAAGCTGGAGTAAAGCCCCTGTCCCACTTAGGAAACCTGAACGGAAACCTCTGGAGACTTTGCGCCCCACCCAAGGTTTCCGTGCTGTTCCCGGAGGTTTTTGTCAGTCTCCCTACCTGCAACCTCCGGCAACCACCTGCAACCTCCGGGAACCGCACGGAAACCTTGGGTGGGGCGCAAAGTCTCCAGAGGTTTCCGTTCAGGTTTCCTAAGTGGGACAGGGGCATAACTCAGTGGGTCAGACATCATCTCTGGAGAAGAGGAATAGGTGACGTTTCAGGTCGAGACCCTTCGTCAGATGGATAGGTTTTATCCTTGTTATTACATATGGATATGACGAATTTTTAGATAACCTTGCCCACGCAATGATTTCTTACGAAAAGTTCATACACAATTATTTCATGTCTAATCTCCGTCCTCATCAATCTGCAGAAAGTAGCGATTAAAATGAACCCTGGAGAACTAATTAGAAAAAATCAGCCACACGGTTCCTGTTGAGAAAATTGTTCTCGTATATAATTTCCACTCGTAATACATTTAAATTGATCTAATTACCATCACATCATTTGAAATCGTGACTGCTAATATGCAAATGAAAAATTAAAATTCATACTAGATTAACCGTTCAGTCAATACTGCACTTTGGGCTGTTCCTCATCCATTTTATTGGCTACCTAGACCTTATGAATGAGCCTTGATCTTATTTAAAAGGCTAGAGAGAGTGAATTACTAACTCCCCAAGGTAAAGTACCTATTTTACTTTTGCCCCATTGTTATTTCCTGGCATTACTTACCGAAAAGTGACTGAACCCAGGAATTATTAGATTAAAGGGCCTGTCCCACTTTCACGACCTCTGCCGAGTTTGCCCTTGACTCATACTCGCAGCTTGGTCGCCATGAGGTCGTAGGTAGGTCGTAGCAGGCCGTGATGCTAGTCGTAGGTACTCGTGGCATCAAGTAGGTCGGGGCGTTTTTTCTAGTCTGATGAAAAATGTCCACGAGTAAAAAAGGTTGTGAATTAGGTCGTGACAGGCCCTTAACATTTAATGAGTGATTCACAGCATGTACATGTACAGGCAGGGCCTGTACTCGCTGGAGTTTAGAAGGATGAGGGGTGACCTCAGTGAAACTTACAGAATAGTGAAATGCCTGGATAGAGTGGATGTGGAGAGGATGTTTCCACCAGTGGAAGAATCTAGGACCAGAGGTCATAGCCTCAGAATAAAGGACGTTCCTTTAGGAAGGAGATGAGGAGGAATTTCTTTAGTGTCTGAGGCTGGTGAATCTGTGGAATTCATTGCCACAGAAGGCTGTGGAGGGCAAGTCAATGCATATTTCTAAGGCACAGTTGGATAGGTTCGAACACCTCCGCTCAGTCCGCAATAACCAACCTGACCTCCCGGTGGCTCAGCACTTCAACTCCCCCTCCCATTCCCAATCCGACCTCTCTGTCCAGGGTCTCCTCCATTGCCAGAGTGAGCAACAGCGGAAATTGGAGGAACAGCACCTCATATTCCGTCTGGGGACCTTGCGTCCGGATGGCATTAACATTGAATTCTCCCAATTTTGCTAGTCCTTGCTGTCTCCTCCCCTTCCTCAACCCTCTAGCTGTCTCCTCCCACCCTCCCATCCGCCCGCCCTCGGGCTCCTCCTCTTCCCCTTTTCCTTCCTTCTCCCCCCCCCCACCCCCCATCAGTCTGAAGAAGGGTTTCGGCCCGAAACGTCGCCTATTTCCTTCGCTCCATAGATGCTGCTGCACCCGCTGAGTTTCTCCAGCAATTTTGTGTACCTTGGATAGGTTCTTGATTAGTACATTATGGGGAGAAGGCAGTGTAAGAGGGAAAAGATAGATCCGCCATGATTGAATGGCAAAATGGACTTGATGGGCCGAATGGCCTAATTCTGCTCCTATCACTTATGAATTTATGAAATGGGACTAGATTGGATGGGACATCTGGATCAGCATGTACGGATTGGGCTGAAGGGTCTGTTTCCATGCTGTATGACTATGAATGTGTGAAAGGACTGGGGAACAGGCGGGTATACAGAATTAGGTCACAGTTCAGCCATAATCTCACCGAAAGATGGAATGGGTTCAAAGGCCCGAATGGCCTCTTCCCTGCTCAATTTACTGCAATTTGAGCATCAGCTTGTTTACCAAAAGGTCCCCCGCTGGAAAATTCCACAAATAGTTTAGGACGTACAGTTATAAATAAGTTCGAAGTTATTTACATTAACTCGGCAAAAGATGCTACAGGCCAATGCTGGTCCCACAATGAAAATTCATGATGAACTGATCTAAATCCAGGGCAGATCACCTCTGAAGAGTCAATTATACCAGTGAAGAATAATCATGGGCACACCATCTAAATCGCACCACCCCTCAAGTAGTTACTTCCCCATTAGTTAGATCATTAAATACCCTAACCATACCGGTAAACACACCTGTATATAGACAGCCCACCAACTTCAGGAAATATGTGTTTAACTTGCATGTACACGCTAGAATTCAGAAAATTGAGGGGGGATCTTATAGATACTTACAACATTCTTAAGGGGTTAACATAGAAACATAGAAACATAGAAATTAGGTGCAGGAATAGGCCATTCGGCCCTTCGAGCCTGCACCGCCATTCAATATGATCATGGCTGATCATCCAACTCAGTATCCCATACCTGCCTTCTCTCCATACCCTCTGATCCCCTTAGCCACAAGGGCCACATCTAACTCCCTCTTAAATATAGCCAATGAACTGGCCTCGACTACCCTCTGTGGCAGAGAGTTCCAGAGATTCACCACTCTCTGTGTGAAAAAAGTTCTTCTCATCTCGGTTTATAGGATTTCCCCCTTATCCTTAAGCTGTGACCCCTTGTCCTGGACTTCCCCAACATTGGGAGCAATCTTCCTGCATCTAGCCTGTCCAACCCCTTAAGAATTCTATAAGTTTCTATAAGATCCCCTCTCAATCTCCTAAATTCTAGAGAGTATAAACCAAGTCTATCCAGTCTTTCTTCATAAGACAGTCCTGACATCCCAGGAATCAGTCTGGTGAACCTTCTCTGCACTCCCTCTAGGGCAATAATGTCCTTCCTCAGATTTGGAGACCAAAACTGCACGCAATACTCCAGTTGTGGTCTCACCAAGACCCTGTACAACTGCAGTAGAACCTCCCTGCTCCTATACTCAAATCCTTTTGCTATGAAAGCTAACATACCATTCGCTTTCTTCACTGCCTGCTGCACCTGCATGCCTACTTTCAATGACTGGTGTACCATGACACCCAGGTCTCTCTGCATCTCCCCTTTTCCTAGTCGGCCACCATTTAGATAATAGTCTGCTTTCCTGTTTTTGCCACCAAAATGGATAACCTCACATTTATCCACATTATACTGCATCTGCCAAACATTTGCCCACTCACCCAGCCTATCCAAGTCACCTTGCAGTCTCCTAGCATCCTCCTCACAGCTAACACTGCCCCCCAGCTTAGTGTCATCCGCAAACCTGGAGATATTGCCTTCAATTCCCTCATCCAGATCATTAATATATATTGTAAATAGCTGGGGTCCCAGCACTGAGCCTTGCGGTACCCCACTAGTCACTGCCTGCCATTGTGAAAAGGACCCGTTTACTCCTACTCTTTGCTTCCTGTTTGCCAGCCAGTTCTCTATCCACATCAATACTGAACCCCCAATGCCGTTGGACAGGCTAGATGCAGGAAGATTATTCCCGATGTTGGGGAAGTCCAGAACTAGGGATCACAGTTTAAGGATAAGAGGGAAGTCTTTTAGGACCGAGATGAGAACATCATTTTTTACACAAGAGAGTGGTGAATCTGTGGAATTCTCTGCCACAGAAGGTAGTTGAGGCCAGTTCATTGGCTATATTTAAGAGGGAGTTAGATGTGGCCCTTGTGGCTAAAGGGACCAGGGGGTATGGAGAGAAGGCAGGGATGGGATACTGAGTTGGATGATCAGCCATGATCATATCGAATGGTGGTGCAGGCTCGAAGGGCCGAATGGCCTACTCCTGCACCTATTTTCTATGTTTCTATGTAAATCGCACCTCCCCTCAAGTAGTTACTTCCCCATTAGTTAGATCATTAAATACCCTAACCATACCGGTGAAACACCTTTATATAAACAGCCCTCCAACTTCAGGAAATATGTGTTTAACTTGAGCAACAAATAAATAATCTAGATATTATTTCAATACTTCTTAATTCAAATAGCCAGATTAATCCTTTATTTTATATTGTAAAACATAGAAAGATACAGTGTGTAGGAAGGATATGCGGATGCTGGTTTACACCAAAGATTCTTACGAGAGATCCAAAATGCTGGAGTAACTCAGCGGGTCAGGCAGTATCTCTGGAGAAAAGGAATAGGTGATATTTCAGATCGAGACCCTTCTTCGGACTGAGAGTCAGGGGAGAGGGAAACTAGAGGTACGAAAAGATGCAGAACAAACCAGACCCAGCACCGATGGCCCAGGAGCCCACAATGGTCCATTGTCGTCTGTGGAGGTGATGACAAAGGGGTACAAACAGTGGGACTAGCAGGATGACTCGGGTGGGTGGGGGAAGGGCGGAGAGAGAGGGGGAATGCAAGGGTTACTTGAAATTAGAGAAACCGATACTCATAACGCTGGGTTGTAAACTGCCCAAGCGAAATATGAGATGTGGTTCCTCTAATTTGATTTAAAAAATTGTAAAGATACAGCATTCCATAGACCCTTTGGCCCACAATGTCTGTGCTGAATATGATGCCTGGATAAACTAATCTCATCTGCATGCCCATGATCCATAACACTCCATTCCCTGCATATCCATGTACCTGTCTAAAAGCATCTTAAACCCAATTTTCACATTTATCCCCTCCACCACCACCCAGATACCCACAACCCTCTGTGTAAAGAACTTCACCCCTCAATTTCCCCTCTAAACTTTGTCCCTCTCACCTCAAAACTATGCCCTCTAGTCTTTGACATTTCCGTGCTGGGGGGAAAAAGGTTCTGATTGTCTACCCTATCTGTGTCTCTCATGGTTTTATCTACTTCTATAAGGTCTCCCTTCAACCTCCGGCGTTCCAGAGAAAACAATCCAAGTTGAGCCCAAACCCTCCTGCACTTCCTGAGGAAACTCAAACAGGCCTCACTCCCCACCAACATCCTCAGGACTTTCTACAGGGGCACGGTGGAGTCTGTACTCACGTACTGCATGAACACGTGGTACTCCACCTGTAACTGCTCCGACAGGAAGGCTCTGCAGAGGGTAGTGAGGGGAGCAGAGAGGATCATTGGCGTCTCCCTACCCTCGGTACAAGAACTGTTCCAGAGCCGCTGTCTGAAAATAGCTCTGAGAATAGCTGAGGACAAACTGCACCCCCTCCACATACACCATGATCTCCTGCCATCAGGCAAGAGATATCACAGCATCAAAGCCCGGGCTACAAGACTGCTAAACAGCTTCCTGCCACAGGCTGTGAGGCTGCTAAACAGTCACTCTGTACTCACAGTCACCTGATTCTGCGGCTTTGCACTGACATTTTAATAACTCTGGCACTGGCCACTCAAATCAGCTGCCCTGGACATTTTAATGACTGTTTTTACTGTATTTTAATGTTGCTGTTATACCTGCTTTGAACTATTTATACTGTTTCATCAGGGACTGGATTGTTTTTACTGTTATTATGTGTGAAATGTTTTAAGTTTCATGTGCGATGCTCCGATATTCCCTGGGAAACGTCTTTTCATTTTGCACTGTACAACTGTTGCTTTGCAAGATGACAATAAAGGTTGATTGATTGATTGATTGATTGATTGATTGATTGATTGATTGATTGATTGATTGATTGATTGATTGATTGATTGAAATCCTCTAATCCTTGAAAACTACACTTCAAATTCACACTAATCTTATTTCCATTAATTCATCTTAATTATTTCAATTTAATAGCTTAGACAATTGCTTCGATGAAGGGTTTTCAATCCCAAATGTTAACTCTGGCTCTTTCCGCAGATGCTGCCTGACCTATTTTTAAAAGCTTACATAGATACAGGATGGAAACAGGCCCTTCGGCCCACCAAGTGCATGCCAACCATCGATCACCCATTCACACTAGTTCTATGTGTCTCTTCACACTAGACCTGCTGAGTGTTTTCAAAATTGATTTGTTTATTTCAAGTTGGATAATTATTTGTTGGTGGCAGTGCTGAAACAGGAGAAATTGGTTAAAGATTTTAAAAGTCATAGACTCACGGTGGTAGGTGGACAAAAATGCTGGAGAAACTCAGTGGGTGAGGCAGCATCTATGGAGCGAAGGAATGGGTGACGTTTCGGGTTGAGACCCTTCTTCGGAGTCACAGTGGTAAGTTATACAGTGTGGAAACGGGCTCTTTAGCTCAACTTGCCCACACCGGCCAACATACCCCAGCTACAAAGGGTTTCGGCCCGGAATGTTGCCTATTTCCTTCGCTCCATAGATGCTGCCTCACCCGCTGAGTTTCTCCAGCACTTTTGTCTACCTTCGATTTTCCAGCATCTGCAGTTCCTTCTTGAACATATCCCAGCTATACTCGTCTGAAGAAGGGGTTCGGCCCGAAACGGTGCCCATTTTCTTCTCTCCATAGATGCTGCTGCACCCGCTGAGTTTCTCCAGCATTTTTGTCTACCTCCCAGCTATACTAGACCCGCCTGCCCTCGTTTGGTCCATATCCCTCCAAACCTGTCCTATCCATGTACCTGTCTAACTGTTTCTCAAAGGTTGGGATAGAAACATAGAAAACATAGAAAATAGGTGCAGGAGTAGGCCATTCGGCCCTTCGAGCCTGCACCGCCATTCGATATGACCATGGCTGATCATCCAACTCAGTATCCCATCCCTGCCTTCGCTTCATACCCCCTGATCCCTTTAGCCACAAGGGCCACATAACCCCAGCCTCAACTACCTCCTCTGGCAGCTTGTTCCATACACCCACCACCCTGTGTGTGAAGACGTTACCCCTCAGATTCCTATTAAGTCTTTTGCCCCATCTAGAAAGTCTAGAGACAAACCGGCTGTGAACTCGCCTTCTTCCAAGAATGATTGAAAACTTATGTCAACAAGAAAAACACAACACATTTCCCGCAACAAATGACCGGCGGAGAGGGGAAGAGAGTTTATTAAATATTCTCTCCCTCCCACCCCTACCTCGGCTGTCAAAACCGGTCATGGTGGCGCGCGATTTACTCCTGAATTCGGTTTGTTTTACATCTCAATGGGCCAGAGAGAGACGTCGGGGAGGGGGTCGATGGAAGGAAATAAAGAAATCTACTGTAAGCGCTTTTCCAAATCGCGAGTCTCAAGTGCGGTTGAATGGTGGAGGCCGGCCTACGATTAAAAAGGGGCCCCCTTTGAAAAACACACGCGGCCTGCCTCCATTCATGACTTCCAAAGCGTAAACAATTCCCTCTGGCGAGGAACGCACAAACTCAGTGCGGGAGAGAGCCGGCCACAAAGGGAATGAAACGGGCCAGAAAATGCTATTCAGGGAGTTTTAGGAAGGGGGGATGGTGCAGGGTGTGAGGAGGGGGGGGGGGGTGAAGAATCTGAGCCAAATGAAAACATGTTGCTGTTTATCAGTCTCCCAGGTTTTAGCTGAGCTAAAAATTGCAACAATCTTCACAAACAAATTGTGAAGGAAGGAACCGTTTTAAAATTTAGACACAAAACGCTGCAGTAACTCAGCGGGACAGGCAACATCTCTGGAGAGGAGGAATGTGAAATTACATTTCTACGACGGAGGGGAGGTGGTTTTAAGGGGGTTATTTTTCAAGTGTGAATCTCATGTGAATTTCACATGTTAGATATAATCACTTCTCTCCACTCTCCACAGAATCCTGCTCCCCCTAGTGTTTTATACTTTGTGTGTGTGTGTGTGTTTTTTTCAACCTTAAAAAAAACCTCCAAGACCACGCACGTCGTGGGTTTGATACATAAACATTTGATCAGTATGTGACGTGTGGCCTGCCAAAAAATGTTGAGAGTCGCTATGGAAACCGATCCCAATCTGTACAACCCTAAAGAAAAAAACTCGACCAATCCCATTTCGGGATGAAAGTAAGAGATCTTTTTTTTTACCCCTCTCTTGCTTTTGATTTTTTTTGTTGGACTCTCTCTCTCTGCCGTTTTGGGGAGGGAAAAGGCGAGAGTTTCAGGGAGATGGGCTTTTTTTTTTGAAGAAAGAGGGAGATACAAGGAAGTCAAATCAAGCGTGAAGTGGAACAGTTGGCACTTTAGAGACGGGTTGAAGGACTGTGAGAAAAAAAAGTCTTTGGGTCTCGTAAAAAACCGCGGCAAATCTCCGTTCCCAGCTGTGCAATTGGGACTGGGAGAGTTGGGAACAAAGGGGGGAAGATATCGCCTTCAACAGGAATGGGTCATTTGGCGAACAATACTGCCAGTACCGTCAGGGAACTCGCCAAGAGTCAACTTCTCGCTTGATCGCTAACACCGGTGGGAATTAAAGAGGGGAGATGTTTTAACCCCGCTGGAATGCGACTCCGAGGGTCCCCTACAGAGAGAGACACAGACGGGCGCTTGGGATACCGCTGGAGGGATGCATTCGATGCGGTCGCTTTAAAGCAGGGCGCTTATGGTTGTGCAAACTCTGAAGAATGCTACGGGCAGTCAGACTGTGCTGGTATCTGGCGGTTGTGGCTTGCTTTAGGCCGGTGACCGGGGCTCAGTCGGTGTGTTGGCAGGCGCTGCTGCGTTGCCAGCAGGAGAAGGAGTGCAAGTGGGCTTACAGCCAGTACAGCGCGGCTTGCGAGCCCTTCCTGAAGGGCCTGCGGAGGCACTGCCCGAGCCACTGCATCGGCGCCTTGGTGAAACTCAACCAGACTGTGAACGGGCCAGACTTGGAGGACTGCGACTGTGACCAGGACGCTCAATGCAGGCGGGCAAAGAGAGCGATCGAGCCCTGCTTGCCCCGGAGATACAGCGGCGAGTCGGACCTCGGATGCACCAAAGCGCGGCAGAGGTGCGAGGATGAGTCGGTGTGTCACTTGGCGATGAAGGATTACCTCTCCAACTGCGGGCAGCTCTTTAACGGGAGGAGGTGCACCACCGTGTGCCGGGACACCATCCACTACCTCCTCTCCATACCCACTGGCATCCTGCTCAACACATGTGTTTGCGACGGCGTGGAGAGGCCTTTCTGTGAGGTGGTGAAGGAAAACATTGAAAAATTCTGTGCCATCAACGGCCACTCGTTTCTGACGGCCACGCCGGACTCGGATGAGAATTATGAATATGAGGATTATGAAATAAACAGAACAGATTTAAAACCGCACCAAAGTGTCCCGGAGTCCAACTTCTCTGCGGCACACACGTGTTCCCCACTTCTCTTCATCCTGCTTCCAGGCTTGTGGTTTCTATAATACTTTGTGCAAACAATTATTTGCAGGTTTGTTTGTTTTTTCAATCTCTGCTCTGCCCCCCTCTCTCTTTACACACACGCACACACACACACACACACACACACGCAGCGGCGCAGTGTTTACAGATTAGCAACTAAACACACACACATACACAAGCGCACACACATACACACACAATGGCGCACACGCACAGAAGCACACACACATAGGCACACACACACACACACACACACACACACACACACACACACAATGGCGCACACACACAGATACACACACAAGCGCGCGCACACACACACACACAGGCACACATAGCCACACAGACACACACATACAGGCACACACACAATGGCGCACACGCACACACAGGCACACACACAAGGGAACACACACAGATACACATACAAGCGCGAACACACACAGGCGCACATAACCACACACACAGCCACACATAGCCCCCCACACACACACATACAGGCACACACACACACACACACACACCACACACACACACTCACACACACACACACACACACACACACACACGAACCTCACAGAACACACTGAGCTCAAATGTAGCCGCAGACACATTCTGAAGACCATTCCCCTCCACAGACGCTGCCTGACCCGCTGAGTTCCTCCAGCACTTTTCTTCTTGTGTTTCTGCTCAAGATCACGTTGGATATAATTTCTGTTTTACAATCAGCCCCGTTTCCCGGCTGGGATTTTGTTTTTTTAAAACACCATGTGCAAATCCTGGATACCCGTTCTACAATCTTGTGGGATTTGGCTGGACTCGACTCAAACCGAACAAAACTCAGCAAGCGTTTCGTGTCCAGTTTACAGGCTCCCTGGCGATGGGACGGCACGACTGGGACAACTTCTAGATTTGTACGAATACTTTTTTTTTAATGTTGTACAAAAGGTGGTACACATTTTTGACACTATTTATGGTCTTGAGCGAATGTATATATGAAATAAATTCGGGCCACGGTTTTGTATTGGATTTCCTCGATTTCTGCAATTGTGTTTTTCTCTCTCTCTCTCCCCGTGTGCGCGGATTGACGGCGAACCCGAGACTTCCCGCACCATTATCCCGTTATCAAACTGCACGTCGGTCTGTCGCGCCGTCTCCGTGCATTAAGTTAAGTTGGGAAAAGGGGAAGTACAACGGGATCTGGGGGGTCCTTGCACATCAGTCTATGACAGTAAGCATGCAGGTACAGCAGGCAGTGAAGAAGGCGAATGGCATGTTGGCCTTCATAACAAGAGGAGTCGAATATAGGAGCAAATAGGTCCTTCTGCAGTTGTACAGAGCCCACACCTGGAGTATTGTGTGCAGTTTTGGTCCCCTAATTTGAGAAGGACATTCTTGCTATTGAGGGAGTGCAGCGTAGGTTAATTCCCGGGATGGCGGGACTGTCATATGCTGAGAGAATGGAGCAGCTGGGCTTGTACACTCTGGAGTTTAGAAGGATGAGAGGGTATCTCATTGAGACATATAAGATTGTTAAGGGCTTGGACACGCGAGAGGCAGGAAACATGTTCCCGATGTTGGGGGAGTCCAGAACCAGGGGCCACACACACAGTTTAAGAATAAGGAGTAAGCCATTTAGAACGGAGACGAGGAAACACTTTTTCTCACAGAGAGTGGTGAGTCTGTGGAATTCTCTGCTGAGGTAGGTTCTCTGGATGCTTTCAAGAGAGAGCTAGATAGGGCTCTTAAAAATAGCGGAGTCAGTGGATATGGGGAGGAACGGGGTACTGATTGGGGATGATCAGCCATGATCACATTGAATGGCGGTGCTGGCTCGAAGGGCCGAATGGCCTACTCCTGCACCTATTGTCTATTGTCTATTGAGTCGCTGTCCGCTCACGACTCCACGGCTGAGGCTCAGCGGGTCTCATGCGCATTGGCAAGTTGCGGCTGAGTTGGGTGGCGCAGCGGTAGAGTCGCTGCCTGGCAGCGCCAGAGGCCCGGGTTCGATCCCGACTACGGGTGCTGTCTGTACGGAGTCTGTACCAAAGATACCAGAGCGGGGAATAGTGTCTTTGGTCTGTACGTTCTCCCTGTGACCGCGCGGGGTTTTCACCGGGTGCTCCGGTTTCTTCCCACACTCCAAAAACCTACAGGTTTGTAGGGTAGACAAAAGTGCTGGAGAAACTCAGCGGGTGCAGCAGCATCTATGGAGCGAAGGAAATAGGTAACGTTTCGGGCCGAAACCCTTCTTCGGACTGATGGACAAAGTATTTAAAAAGGAACTGCAGACGCTGGAAATTTTTCGTTTTTCCAGCATCTGCAGTTCCTTCTTAAACAAAAGGTTTGTAGAATAATTGGCTTATGGAACACAAAATGTACATTGTCCCTAGTGTGTGTAGGATGGGTGGTGTTAGTGTGCGGGGATCGGTGGTCGGTGCGGACTCGGTGGGCCGAAGGGCCTGTTAAAACAGCACAGAAGGGTCTCGACCCGAAACGTCACCCATTCCTTCTCTCCAGAGCTGCTGCCTGTCCCGCTGAGTTACTCCAGCTTTTCGGTGTCTACCTTCGGTTTAAACCAGCATCTACAGTTCCTTCCTACAGAAAACATTACAGAGCAGGCCCTTCGGCCCACAATGTCTGTGCCGAACATGGATGCCAAGTTCGGTTTCACTATATGATCCTTGCCGAAGAGAGACACAAAAAGCTGGAGTAACTCAGTGGGACAGGCAGCATCTCTGCCTGTATGCAATCCATACTCCTATTCCCCGCACTGCGGTCAAAAAGCCTCTTAAGCGCCACTTGTATGTCACGTAAAGGGGGAAGATTCTCCCCCACCCTCTCCCCGCGACCACATCACGGTCTCTCCCTTGAAGAAGGGCCTCGACCCGAAACGTCACCCATTCCTTCTCTCGGGAGATGCTGCCTGTCCCGCTGAGTTACTCCAGCCTTGTGCCACTATCTCCTATTTACATTGAAATGGAAATTCAGTCAGATGTCCGGAACAACGTGTAGCGTGTGGCGCTGTTGCTATCCATTCTCAACTGACCTGCCAGCCAGCTTTTATACTTGTGTGAAGAAGGGTCCCGATCAGAAACGTCGCCTGTCCATTTCCCCTCCCCAGATGCTGCCTGAGCCGAGTGCTGAGTTCCTCCAGCACTTTGTATCTCGATCAAGATTCCAGCATCTGCAGTTCCCTGTGTCTCAGCTGAATTGGGATGGCATTAATTGGAAAAGAACCGCGCGTCATGTTCTGCTTGGGTAACCCGATACGGCTGTGTGTCATAAACTCACAGAGTGATACAGCGTGGAAACAGGCCCTTCGGCCCAACTTGCCCACACTGGCCAACATGTCCCAGCTACACTAGTCCCTCATGCCCGCGTTTGGACCATATCCCTGTAAAGTATATAAAAAAAAGATCTAAGAGTCCTTTTGTGTATTAATCAGCATCTGCAGTTTTTTGTTGCTATGTGTGAATGTTGAATTCTCCAACTTCGAGAAGTAGCCCTGTCCTAACCCAGTTCCCCCCCCCCCCCATGCCCAACCCCCTCCCCTCCCCACACGCTCATTTTCCCCACCAGCAAAATCACCCCACTCCTACAGAAGGGGGAGGAGTTGTACAGTTTGATAGCCACAGGGAAGAAGGGTCTCCTGTGGTGTTCTGTGCTGCATCTTGGTGGAACCAGTCTGTTGCTGAAGGCGCTCCTCAGGCTGACCAGTGTGTCATAGATGGGGTGCTTGTTACCTGTCCACAGATGCTGCCTGATCATAGAAACATAGAAAATAGCTGCAGGAGTAGGCCATTCCGCCCTTCGAGCCTGCACCGCCATTCAATATGATCATGGCTGATCATCCAACTCAGTATCCCATACCTGCCTTCTCCCCATACCTGCCTTCTCTCCATACCCCCTGATCCCTTTAGCCACAAGGGCCACATCTAACTCCCTCTTAAATATAGCCAATGAACTGGCCTCAACTACCTTCTGTGGCAGAGAATTCCAGAGATTCACCACTCTCTGTGTGAAAAATGATTTTCTCTCTTTTCACACAGAGAGTGGTGAATCTGTGGAATTCTCTGCCACAGAGGGTAGTCGAGGCCAGTTCATTGGCTATATTTAAGAGGGAGTTAGATGTGGCCCTTGTGGCTAAGGGGATCAGAGGGTATGGAGAGAAGGCAGGTACAGGATACTGAGTTGGATGATCAGCCATGATCATATTGAATGGCGGTGCAGGCTCGAAGGGCCGAATGGCCTACTCCTGCACCTAATTTCTATGTTTCTATGTTTCTATGTTTCTCATCTCGGTCCTAAAAGACTTCCCTCTTATCCTGATCCGCTGGGTCCCTCCAGCACTTTCTGTTTTGGCTCAAAAATCCAGCAGCTGCAGTTCCCTGCATCGCTGGTATGGTTGCGTTGTTGCTTCTGGGATCTTGCTGAAGTGAAGTGTTGGGGACTTTGCATGCAAAAGTAATTCATTGGCTGTGGGGTCTTTGTGAGATCGGGTAGGGGCAACAGCTCTTTTAGAAAGGAGGTGAGGAGGAACTTCTGTAGTCAGAGGGTAGTTAATGTGTGGAACTCATTGCCACAGAGGGCTGTGGAGGCCAAGTCAGTGGATATTGTTAAGGCAGAGAGATTAGAAATTCTTGATTAGAACGGGTGTCAAGGGTTATGGGGAAAAAACAGGAAAATGGGGGGGGGGGGGGGGGGGGGCGCGGAGAAGAAAGAAAGAAAAAGGAGGAGGAGCCCGAAGGCTGGGGGATGGGAGGAGACAGCAGGAGGGCTGAGGAAAGGGAGGAGACAGCAAGGACTAACAAAATTGGGAGAATTCAATGTTCATGCCCCCAGGATGCAGACTCCCCAAGCGGATCCTTCTTCAGACTGATTGGAATAGAGTCACAGAGTGGAAACAACCTGCCCACACAGGCCAACATTTCCCAGCTACACTAGCCCCATTAGTCCATATCCCTCTAAACCTGTCCTAACCATGTACCTGTCTAACTGTTTCTTAAATGTAATGTTGCGATGGTCCCTGCCTCAACTACCTCCTCTGGCAGCTCGTTCCATACACCCATCACCCTTTGTGTGAATAAGTTACCCATCAGATTCCCATTAAATCTCTTCCCCTTCACCTTAAACGTATGTCCTCTGGTCCCCGATTCACCTACTCTGGGCAAGAGACTCTGTGCATCTACCCGATCTATTCCTCTCATGGGGAGGGGGAGAAAGCTGGACAAGGGTGGTGGGGGTAGGACAAAGTCTGGAACTATAGAAGGTAGACAAAAATGCTGGAGAAACTCAGCGGGTGATGCAGAATCTATGGAGCGAAGGAAATAGGCAACGTTTCCGGCCTAAACCCTTCTTCAGACTATAGATGCTGGAATCTTGAGATGCTATAGGAACTATAGATGCTGGAATCTTGAGAAAAACACAAACTTTGTCCCGTCCACGCATCTCTTATCCAGCTTCACCCCCCTCCCCTCCCCTCCCCACACCAATGTGAAGAAGGCTCCCGATCCGAATCACCATCTGTCCATCCCCTCCCCAGATGCTGCCCGACCCGCTGAGTTCTTCCAGGAATATAGTGAATGCTGTCACTGAATTTCATCATTTTTCTCTTTCAACCTCTTAATAAATATTACTTTTAAAGAATCCTTCGTGAACATTTAAACTGCTTTGTGTATGGGAAGGAACTGCAGATGCTGGTTTAAACCGAAGATAAAGACGCAAAATGCTGGAGTAACTCAGCGGGGCAGCAGGCAGCATCTCATTTTAAACTGCTTCATTTAAAAAACAAATCCATTCTTCCCTCAAAAAAGTTACTCTGGCAGATTGTAATTTTAATGGCTCATAATAAAATGGATACTCAAATAAACACGGCTGTAGCAAGAAGCGTGGAGGGTGAGGGGGGGGGGGGGTGGGGGGGTGTCTTGTGGATCGGCCACTGTTTATTGAACAGAGAAGTGAGAGTTTACTCTGGAAGGGAGTCGCTACCTGTATACATTTGGTAGTCACCCGCCTTTGTCTGAGCGCCAGTGTGTACAGAAACAGCACCAAGCTACATAAACAGTCTGAAAGTGAAAGCACTCGATTTTTTGTGGAGAGATGTGGGCTGGAGTGGGGTGGGGGGGGTGGGGGGTGGGGGAGAGAGAGAGAGAGAAAAATAGGAAGATTCTGGCAATACCAAGAGAAAACAGAATATGCGGCCACTGTTTGACAGATGAGGTTGAAACAGAGGTGCACTTCCTCCTAAAATACAAAATAATTGACAAAACAAGGAAAGCATACTTTGACAAACTCAGTGAGGCAACCCCTGATTTTAAAGAACTAGATGATACATCAAAACTAAGAATAATCCTTGGCGAAGGAAATACGGCACATCTTGGTGCACAATACGTAACAGCATGCCATAACCTGAGAGACGGTGAATGACCAACATGCACATATGTACGCACACACTAATTGACATTAACTGACACTAAGAAATTAATATTGAATTGCTAAACTTGCTATTGTGTTGTACTGCTTACAGCTGCAAGAACGTGTAGCAATCAATAAAGGGCTATAGGCCTATTTACGAGTTTATGTACAGGGACATATCTATCCATGCACTGTATACTTGTATTTATACTTATGCATTTTAAATATGTATGTCATGTTTTATACTTTGGCAATATAACAATGTTTTGTTATCATGCCAATAAAGTTTTTAAATTGAAATTGAATTGAGAGAGAGAGATGGGGAGGGGGGGAGGAAGGCTAAAACATGCACAATGCAAAGCAAACAGTACACAAATTGGCAGACTAGATTCCCTCTAAATCTTCATTGATCTTTTAACATGGGACTATAAATAGCTTCCCGGGAAAAAGAAGAACGCCTTGATATTTTGTGCAATGCATCTTGTAGACAATAAATGATTGATGCAATGGGGGGGGGGGGGGGGGGGTTGGGGTCGGGGGGGGGGGGGGGGGGGGTAACATACAATAGAGCAGCAGTGAAGGTTAGGTTAGTTAAAACATAGAGGCCCCTGTGAAGAATTGGAATCTTAGAGTCCCTGTGGAATAGTGTTCCAAGTACAATCTGTTTGTAATTACCTAGCTCAGGGTCAGACTCGAGGCATTAACTGGGGGCTTTCTCCCGTCTCTTTGCGTCGATATAAAATATTTTAACAGCCTCGCCAGTGCTCAGAATACACCCATTCGCAGCACAGAGGGTTTAGCTGCTTTTTATTGCAGTGTGATTGCAGACGGCAATAAAACGATTCCATTATCAACAGCGCTAAAAGTTTAGGAAGTTCGGCGTCTGAGGCTTTGTACTATTTTTCACACTTGGAAGGCGTCTCTCTGCCCTCTTTCCCAGCCTCAATGCCATCTTCCCCGTGTGTAGGAAGGAACTGCAGATGCTGGTTTAAGCCGAAGATGGACACGAAATGCTGGAGTAACTCAGCAGGACAGGCAGCATCTCTGGAGAGAAGGAATGGGTCACGTTTCGGGTCAATAGACAATAGGTACAGGAGTAGGCCATTTGGCCCTTCGAGACATAGAAAATAGGTGCAGGAGTAGGCCATTCGGCCCTTCGAGCCTGCACCGCCATTCAATATGATCATGGCTGATCATCCAACTCAGTATCCTGTACCTGCCTTCTCTCCATACCCACTGATACCTATAGCCACAAGGGCCACATCTAACTCCCTCTTAAATATAGCCAATGAACTGACCTCAACTACTTTCTGTGGCAGAGAATTCCAGAGACGGGTCTGAAGAAGGGTCTCGACCCGAAACGTCACCCATTCCTTCTCTCCAGAGATGCTGCCTGTCCCGCTGAGTTACTCCAGCACTTTGTGTCTATCTTCGGCTTAAACCAGCATCTGCAGTTCCTTCCTACACGTTGGGTTAATTGACCGGCAATGTTTTCCCTAGTGTGTAAGGAGTGCATTAGAAAGTGGAATAACTGATGAGTAATCAAGGGTCGGCATGGACTCAGTGGGGCCAAAGGGCCTGTTTCCATGCTATATCTCTGAACTAAAGTCAGCGGTTCAGACAGCATCTGTGCTATATGAACCAATCTATCGGAAGAAACCAAAACCGCGCCTGTCTATTCCCTCCGCAGATGCTGCCTGACCCGCTGAGTTCCTCCAGCACTTGAAGCCCTGTCCCACGGTACGAGTTCATTCCAAGAGCTCTCCCGAGTTTGCCCTGATTCGAACTCGGAGATTTACGGTAATGGCCACTCGTCGGTACTCGGGGCTCTCGTGGGCATTGTTCATCGTGTTGAAAAATCTTCACGAGTCTTCCCGTGCTTACCTGCCGTTAGCGAGTCTTCCCGAGTACCTGCCGTTAGCGTTACGAGCCGCTAAGAGACGTCCTCGAGCTCCGACGTACCTGCTACGTTCATTCTCCGTGCTTCCCACGGGTTTGATTTTTTTTAAACTCGGGAGAGCTCTTGAATGAACTCGCACCGTGGGACAGGGCTATAATATGGTAAAGAGTTGTCCACTCAAATTAAATAAATATTTTAATTAATTAAAGATAGTACTACAATTTTGCTGATGGTCTTTCGAGGATTTTAGGCCTGGATTTTCGCTGCTGCGTAAGTCTTTATGTTCTGGTTTTGAATTTGGTTTGAATTCAGCTGGAAATTCAATGTATAAAACGCTTGGGCACCACAGCATTGGCAAAACCAGCAGGTAATGGGGGTTGTTTCAGTATTACGGGTGGCACGGTGGTAGAGCTGCTGTCTCAGAGCGCCATAGAGACCCGGGTTCGATCCCGAGCACGGAGTTTGTACGTTCTCCCCGTGACCTGCGTGGGCTCTCTCTGAGATCTTCGGTTTCCTCCCACATTCCAAAGACGTACAGGTTTGTAGGTTAATTGGCTTGGTGTAAATGTAAAAAAAATTGTCCCTAGTGGGTGTAGGATATTGTTAATGTGCGGGGCCGGCACGGACCCGATGGGCCGAAGGGCCCCTTGCACCGCTGTATCTCTAAACTTAAACGAAAGTATTGACTTGCCAAGATACATGTTTGACCAGAATCTCTCTGAGAATTTGCCTCACTCTATTTCCAGCATTTGATCTCAAGAAAAAAATTATCAAATAAAAGAGGAAATTAAATCTGGGAAGAAGAACACACAGCAAAACGCGGAAATCTGGTCAAAAATCATAATTTAACTTAATTTGCGAATCGGCTGGG